>NC_083413.1:33244708-33547738 GCF_020745735.1 Hemiscyllium ocellatum
CAAATGTTTACTTACGTACAGCAAATCCCCATAAACACAAATGTAATAATGACCAAATAATAGTGAATCGAAAGAAGCTATGGTATCAGCTGGCGACCTTAAAGTGCGTTTGCAAGGAGCGGAATCACCATTTATGGAACATTATGGTGCAATAAAATATATGCAATTTACAAATCAAATCATAATGTTCAAAATCCTTCACGGCTTCACCTCTCCTCATCTACTACATTAATATTTACACTCAATTCTGGCCTCAAGTATCGCAGATGTTACCATCAGTGGCTGTGCCTTCAGTTGTCAAGTCAGTAAGCTTTAGAATTCCCCTCCTTGCACTACACCACCACACCTCCTTCAGGTCACTTGTCAGTAAACATGCTTCTTCTGATCAGTTGACTTAATATCTCATGTGCCCTGGGTTGTTTTACTGAAGCTGAGCATCCAAATATGATATAAAAACTGAGTCCAATTCAATTAAATATTTATTGATACATTGAAAGACATGGCACTATTATTTTATATTCTGCATTGAATTAATAAAGGACATAACCTTTGTCATAATAATGAAAAGTGTTTTGCGGATCAGGCAGCACCTTTCAAGACAGAAACCAATTTAACATTTCAGGTCAATTGCCTTTCATTAGAACAGCTCAAATGACCTTTGTTTCTGTCTTTACGGTGCTGCCTAACCTACTGAATACTTCCAGCATCTTCCCATTTGTATCTGAGATTTCCAGCAGAGACAGCATTCAAAATGCAATATCCAAAATATCAAAATCATTTATAATTTAAGCCTCAATTATTTTAAGCAAGTTTGAAACATATTTTAAAAATAAATTCATATCTATATGATCAAATGTGCTTACAACACTCTGTAGGATACTAATTAATTCCTGTGTGTACAATAACCTGGTAACCCAAATGAAGTTTTAATTTTTTTTATTAAATCACAAGCACAAAATATCCAAAATTGGTTCCTAGTCTAGTGAGTTCTCAGCGAGTTTTGAAAAGATTTGTAGCTCAGCTTGAGGTTCTGGATGTCAGTTTGCTTGCTGAGCTGGAAGGTTCATTTCCAGACATTTCGTCACCGTACTAGGTAACATCTTTAGTGGGCCTCAGGCGAAGCACTGCTGATAAGTCCTGCTATTTATTTGTTTGGGTTGGTGAGGTCATTTCCTGTGGCAAAGTCACTTCCTGTTCTTTTTCTCAGAGGGTGGTAGGTGGGGTCTAACTCAATGTGTATGTTGATAGAGTTCCGGTTAGAATGCCATGCTTCAAAGAATTCTCATGCATGCCTTTGTTTGGCTTGTCGAGGATGGATGTGTTGTCCCAGTCGAAGTGGTGTCCTTCCTCATCCGTATGTGAGGATACCAGTGAGAGAGGGTCATATCTTTTTGTGGCTAGTTGGTGTTCATGTATCTTGGTGGCTAGTTTTCTGCCTGTTTGTCCAATGTAGTGTTTGTTACAGTCCTTGCACGGTATTTTGTATATTTTCTTCATATGGAAAATGATTCTGGGAAAGAATCATTTATAACTAAGGGGATAAAGAAGTTAAACATTGAGTTTAATAATTATATATATCTTGTTCATATACATTATTGCATCAATGGAAATAACAATTAGTTCACCCCTCTGAGTTCAAATGTATTCACACTGACAGTAATTTCTCAAAAGAATTTCCAAAGAGTAGACCATTATAGCAATACTGAAAAATGTATTGCTGGAAAAACGCAGCAGGTCAGACAGCATCCAAGGAGCAGGAGAATCGACGTTTCGGGCATAAGTCCTGAAGAAGGGCTTAAGCCCAAAACGTCGATTCTCCTGCTCCTTGGATGCTGCCTGACCTGCTGCACTTTTCCAGTAACACATTTTTCAGCTCTGATCTCCAGCATCTGCAGTCCTCACTTCCTCCATTATAGCAATAGAATACATTGTTCAAGTAGCATGGCAGAAACAAAGTAAATTATAATAACATGCTACTACAAAGGACATGATTTGAAATTTTAAGATATACATCAAATGTGTGTGTGAAACAAGACAAGGAGGGACCTCACAAAGTGATCATGCAGCATCAAAGTCCTCTTTCAGGAAGAAATAAAAGTTTACCAACAAACATCTTAGGTAGAGAATTAGCAGTATAAATTAATTGGATTAAATATATTCCCAACTCTCATGATGCAGTGCATATTTTTAATGCAACACTAAGAATGTAATTTAAACATTCAGTATAAAAAACAAGTTAATTGTAATGATCACAATCTATTCAGCTAAATTATGTGAGTACATTATTAACAATCCACAGTTATCCTGATTTAGGCATATACAATTATCAATGGCATGGAAGAGTGGATATGAAGCTTCCCCGTTGTTGAAGGTGTATAATAAGGAGAAAAAAAAAGCAAAGCCAGCAGAAAACAGTTGAAGGAGCATGCTGCCACACCAATTTTCCACCCACCTCTTTCCACAACCCCCTTTTGCCACAAGTGTCTACAGAAGCCATAGTGGACTGTACAGCCACTCAAGCACTCACTGAGAGTGGAAGAGAGTCATCTTTGTCTGCGAGGGACCGCCAATGACAAATGATGGTAATGCGAGGGCATCATTTTAAAGGGTGGAAATTTAGATGGGATTTGAAAACTCAGAGGACGATGGGAATCCGGAATGTAGTAGAGGTAGGAAATCTCACACCATTTACAAAGTAGGTGGGTGAGTACTTGAAATGTTGTATGACTCTATGTCCTTTTGCCTCCACAATACTGTTATACTGATCAAAAAGCGTCAATCCACCTTGACCTACATGTTCGAAAATACCTGATATCCATACATGTTGAGAATGTGACTTGAATTACACTGCATTTACCCAAATTGGAGATCATGTACCAGAAATATGCTTGTTCACCAAACATTTTCGATTTCAATCTTAAAGTAAGATCTACCTAATATTTTTCTGTCGCATTTACTTGTCACATGATATAAACTGTGCCCACATTCATCACCTGAGTGATTTATACAAGTTGAAACAATGACAAAACTACACAAAGCTTTTAACATTTCGCTCTTGCATCAAACCTTTTTCTGAAAAAGAATGGCTGGATAATTTTCTTTTGAATGCTATTCTGAAAGGTTAGCAAGTATCCATGCCTTACTTTGGTTCACAATTAGAGTCATAGAGATGTACAACACGGAAACAGACCCTTTGGTCCAACTCTTCCATGCCGACCAGATATCCTAGATAAATCTAGTCCCATTTGGCAAGTCACCAATGCAAACTCCGCTCCCTATGTGAAATTGATAGGAGACACATAAATCACCCTTAGAGCACTATGACTACAACATTACATTTTATTTGATTATAGGATCTATTGAATTTTTAAAAATATACCAGGAATTGGAGAACCTGTACACTTTGCTGAACTTAAGTGGCAAGTTCTGTCTTCAGACTGAAGGATCTGCATAACACAGCATGTAAAAATTGAAAACACCAGAACAGATTGAATCCGACATGAATAAAAATTCACCCAATTGTAAAGAAAGGTGATACCCAAGCTTTCCAACCTGATATTGACAAATTATAGAGTATTTTCAGATCTTTCTCCACAATGAAAGCTCAAAGTATCCTGCACTATGTTTTTCATAGATTACATAACTTTAGTTTTATAAATATCAATGGGAATTGGATTAGTCCTTTCTACATAGTCACTATAGGCCTAAAGTAAAGCATGTGCAGATAAGAAATAAACAAAAATGTTGATATTTATCAACAGGAAGTACAAAGCAATCCACATCAAAAGTGGAAAATTAAAAATTTTAAAATCAATTATTTTAAATTCTGGATGTAGGTTTGCTCGCTGAGCTGGAAGTTCATTTTCAGACATTTCATTACCATACTAGATAACATCTTCAGTGAGCCTCCGGCCAAAGCATTGCTGATGATTCCTGCTTTCTATTTATATGTTTAGGTTTCATTTGGTGATGTCATTTCCTATGGTGATGTCATTTCCTGTTCTTTTTCTTAGGGGGTGGTAAATCTCAGTACATCCAGAACCTCAACCTGAGCTACAAATCTTCTCAATTATTTTAAATTGCCTAATATACAGAACTTACACATTTGATGTATACAAAATATGTCTACGGTATCCATTACCGAGAAGTATTATCCATTTTATAATTGCTTATTCCTTCTTAAGTACATTTTCAAATGCAGAGTTCTGGTGATAAGCCAACTGAAATGTCTGAGGCTACAGTCATGCACTCAATCCAATGTACTCAGATTTTCTCCAGAAAATACTTTTCAAGTATTCAGTTTTAGGCTTTTCCACACATATGCCTCACAACATATCAGTTCAGGTGTCTGCATTGTTCTTTCTTGACAGAAAAATCTCTTTACAGTCTGCTCTACTTTATGTCCCCATCACAAACATACAATTCCAGTAATGTTTCAAATGTTACTGGAGATGTAACAAACCTGTCTGTTCTTACATTGTTGAAACAATGGCACTGTCCAAGTCAACCACTAAATCATGGCTTCCTTGTTTATTTTTGCATACATTCATGTTTCACATTATCAGTACTTGCAAAATACTTTGATAAAATAAAATTTTTCCATTAGTTTTTTTTTCCTTTTAAAACAGATATACATAGTTCAGTTTGATGAATTTGTAAGCATAAAAATGTTTCTATAGTTTTAGTTGGCTAATAAAAAGATAGTTTTATCTGTACAAATGAAAGACAAAATTGAAAGCTGGAAATCTGAAAATAGAAACAGAATATGTTGGAAATATATTGCAGATCAGTTAACATCCAAGAAGATAAAGACATGTTATAATGTTCTTGGTATATTTGATCAGAACGGTGTTTGATTTTTATTTTAGTCTTCATTAGTTATCAATGAACATTATGAAAAACACAAACCTGAAAATTACAACTTCCACATAAGATCATGGATAAATAGCTTCTTCAGTCTTGGGGAAAATATAACTTTCATCTTAACAATAATTTGCCATTATGCAAAACAATGTTTTGTGTAAAAAGACAGAAAATAAATCAGTTTGGATTGCTAAGATAAGTCTATTATCTGGACATCATAAAATTGTTCTGACTTACAGAATTTCTTTTTGTAAACAATTAACAATCCATTTTCTGAGGAAGTGTTTTATTTCATTTTACTGAACATGGTATAATGAGGCTTCTGTTAAAAGGGAACAGATTATAAATCAGTAGAATACTGATAAAAAAGGCACATTGGCTGCACTACCTCTGAAAAGTATGGCCAGTTAAACAGTTGCATACAAGTTCTTGTGCAAATTCATAACACAGTTTTTGGCCCCTATAAAAATTTACTTCTTTGTGAACATACTTAAGAAATACAAGAAAACAAAATGGGGAAAAAGTACAAACATTTATCAGAATAAATGGACTTTGGTGAGGTGATTCCAGTGTTGACACATTGGCTACAATTCTCTCAATCTTGTCTTTATTTTCTCCGTCATTTTGAATAGCACATTTGCTAATTCCAACAATTATAGCTATGGGAGCACATACTATTCATCAAGATGAATAAGAGAGGTGTCCTAGATAATCCGTGGAACTATAGTCAGGCATCGAAACAAACAGAAATTGTTGGCAACTGTCAAAACCACCACATTAGTACAGCACCAATCATAACCAACTGCACAATATTCTATCTTACCTCTGAACCACAACCAGGCACCTAAACCAGCAGACTATGAAACAACAGCCAATGTTGAACTTTAATGCATCTCACCCCAAGTTCTATAGCATCCTGCTCCAGCACAGAATGATAATTAAATATTCAGATAAGCCTATCAACCCACTAGGTTTGCCAATTTCTTAAATAACTGAAACAAAGGCACGATGGAATTGAAATGAAATGGTGCTTAGAGATGGTACACTTTAGACTCTACAAGCTGCAATGCACAATGAAGATTAACACAAAATGTCTCATTAGAACATTGAAACAAATGTTCTTTTTTTAAGCTAATCATTCTGATGATTTGTTTTTCTATGTATACTGTAATGGAACAGTTGATTAATTTGGATAAAATAATCAAGTACCTAATTCCACTATTTCAAAGGAGTGCAAGTAACTGAACTCTAAGAATTCAAGAGTTCATTTACTTTCTCGAAAATATTCTTTCCAATAATTTTTTTGAAAAAAAATTCTACAGAAATGTGAAGTAGAATATCAGAAAACAATAAGAGAAGTGACACACATTTCAAATCATAGTACAATGTAAAGGCAAAATAAACTAATCTTAATTTTGGATCAAATGCAAAGGGGTCAATAGAAAATACTTTGAAACAACCCAAATGCATAACATTTAAATTATTACATTTACATCTCTCTGCTTTTGTATGCATTCCAGTCTAGATTCTAGTCTGCCTAAAGTATGTATCATGAATTAATTTGGGTCCTCCTTACGGCTGAAATCTCCTTTCCAAGAGAAAATTAAGATGCATTATGCACCAATTAATGCACCAGAAAACCTTGCATTAAATAATGCATTACTGCTGGACAATTACTGCTGTTACTAATCAAATTTATATTGAAAATGGTATATTTGAGCTGAACAACATGTACCATAAAACTTATTAGAAATGAGAGGCGTACTAATGAATCTTTCTGTTTTGGCAAAATGAGAATTCTTATGCTTTATGGTGTCTCAATTATTCCTGTTCAATTTAGCAATACATCATATGTAGTTTTTATTCTGTAACTAACTTAACCAGAAGCAACCAATACTATACTACAGTCTGTTCTGATATAACATGATAATTCTGTTCATGTGCGATCTCATATTGTAAGAAAATCGCACAATAGCCATACCATTTAAACTAGTGAGGCCGGAAAGTTCGCATTCTACAAATAATGGTCCAAATTCTTCAATTGCGTTCAAGCCGATTCGTGTCAAAGAAACACATGTTATAGCAAAACCGATGTAATTATTTCATTAGCACCAACCTCTTAAGCAGCAATAGGTTCTACACTGTAGTAACTAACTTGCTGGAGCTGGGATGCTGTCTGTTCTTTCAAGCTGTTCTGCTCACTGAAGATTTTGAGTGCCTGGATTATCAATGAATCATCCTCAATATACAATCTGTGAAACTACATGTCCCATATGTATGTCAAGAGTGACAAGATTACTACTATAACTACATGCCCAATGGTTGGATGAAATACTGTCTTGTAAGAAACAGTTTTGGAATGCTGATTTAGGCTTCTCCATTCCCTGGAAGAGGTCCATAAGGTAACCAGCGTAAATCCTGGAAATTTGTTTAAATTAAAAAGTCATAGCTGGAAACATTTTCAATTTCCAGAGCTGCTCTCGTGTAAGTTATTTTCTAGGATGCATCCAATAATGGCATGGGTTGATCAGCTATGCTGAGACATTAACATCCCTGAGTGAGATGGGGTTTGATGCATCAGATGGTTTATCTTCTAGAAGTGTCATAACAGCAGCAGGGTTAGCACTGTGTGCAAAAATCTGTTGGATTGCTCTCCTCAAGTTCACATGCAGTCTGTTCTGAGTCAGGTAAAAGGTCTCCATGGCAATGGCCTTCATGGTTCCAGCACACAGATCCTCATACAAAGGACCAGTGTACATTCGTGAGGTCTGGAAGAGAAGCAATTTGAGAAGTTAGAGGATTTCTTGGCTGTCAAACTAAATACAAGATAATAAATAAATCGAACACATTTGTAAAAGTGTTTCTCTCAGAGTACATGAGCAACTCCCAAGGTGAATTTAAATACTTTAGATCCTAACCAGTTAATGGGTGAAACAAGACTAGTTATCACATCATACCTGCTTATTTTTTAAATTAACATATCAGTATCCTCTTATTCTCGCTCCCTTTATAGGGGGGGGATCAGTTTCTCCCTATCTACTCTGTTTGGTCTCCTCATACTTTTGAATATCGCATCTTTTCTAGTCTTCTCTTACAAGTAAAACAGCTTCTCCGGTCTATTTTCATAATTGGAGTCCCTCATTCCTGGAACCATTCTCTCATAAAGATGTTTGATAAATTATTGAGACATAAGGCTATTCAATGAGATAAGAATCCATGATGCTTGCAGTTAGCGAGGATAGAGAATTGGCTAACTACTAAAAACAAGAGTGAATGGATTAAGAGGGCATTTTCAAGAGTGCAACCTGTAACTAATGGAATGCCACAAGGAATGATTTTAATGAAGGAAATGAATGTACTATTACCAATTTTGTCAACGATAAAAAACTAGGGAGGGAAACAGTGAGGATGACTCAAGGAGTCAACAGAGGGATAGAGACAGACTAGGGGATGGAGCAAAAATTAGCCAGATGGAAAATGATGTGGGAAAGTGTGAGGTTATGAACATTGGCAGGAAAATTAGAAGATCTAAAGACTATTTAAATGGGGAAAGACTGCAGAAAGCTGCAGCAGATGGGGATTTGGGAGTCCTAAGGCATGCGTCACAAAAAGCTAGGGTCCAAGTTCAGCATGATAGGTGAGGCAAATGGAATTTTGACCTTAAATTCAAAGGGATTGGAGTCTAAAAACAGGGAGGACTTGCTAAGGTAGACCAAACAGTTATTGAAGCATATGGTGTCCAATATTTTATGAATAGTGCAAAGAGATTATGTTCAACTTATATAAGACAACAGTCAGGCTACAGCTGGAATACTGTGAACAGTTTTGGGCATCTGAGGCAAGGAAAGATCTGTGGAGGCAGTTTAGGTTAATCTAAGTTATGGAAGGATTTTCTAATGAGAGAATGAGTAAATGTGGCTTGTACTCATTGCAGTTTAGAAGACTGAGAGGAGATGTAATTGAAATATCTTAGATTCTTAGACTGCTTGACAGGGTAGATGAGGTGGCACAATGACTTAGTGGTTAACACTGCAATCTCACAGACTCATGGACCTAGCTTTAATTCAAGCCTTGGATGACTCTCTGTGTGGAGTTTGCACATTCTCCCCATGTTTGCATTGGTTTCTGCCAGGTACTTCAGTTTCCTCCCATTGTCCAAAGATGTGTAGATTAGATGGATTGACCATACTAAATTGCCCATGGTGTTCAGGGTAGGGTGGGCTAGGTGGAATAGCATATGGTTAAAATATGGAGTTACAGGGGATAGGGCAGAGGGCTGGGTCTGTGTGGGATGCTGTTCAAACGGCCTCTTTCTGCACTGTAGGGATTCTACGATTCTTGATGAGGACAGATTATTTCCCCTGTAGGGCAGTCTAGGACTACTGGACATAATCTCAGAGTAAAATGTCACCCATTTAAGATACAGATGAGAATCTTTTTCTCGTACAGTGCAGTAAATCTGTGAAATTCTTTACTGTAGAGGGTTGTCAAGGCTTGAAGGGCTTTGGCCTGAAAGATCTATCTTCCTGCTCCTCGGATGCTGCCTGACCTGCTGTGCTTTTCCAGCACTACTCTAATCTTGACTCTAATCTCCAGCATCTGCAGTACCCACTTTCGCCCTGGTAAACACAAAGCTGAAATAGAGAAATTTCTAACGATAAAAGGAATCAAGAATTATGGAAATTAAGCAGCAAAGTGGAGTTGAGATTATCAAATCAGTTATGATCTCATTGAATGGTGGAGCAGACTTGATGGGCCTAATTCTTCTTACATCTTATGGCCTATACCTCTCCTTCACTCACTTCAAACAGCCCATATCCTTCCTAAATAGTAGTGGCCAGAACTATACACAATATTCCAGCTAAGGTCTAGCCAGTATCTTCTTTTAGTTTTTGACTGTCGAATAATTTCTAAATGTCGAATATTCCTGCTTTGGTCACCCTGGAGCTACGTATCTGCATGGCAATTAGATCACATGCATGTAACTCAATTAGAGCTTTTAAAATATTTACCTTGTTTCCAATGCTTCTGCAAAATAAGCACCTTCAAATGTTTAATGATAGGATACCTATTTCGTAAAGTTTCATTGATGAATCCTTAATGTAATGTATTTTAAGTATCTTACATGGTTTTCCAGGAATCGTCGCACTTTGTAGAAATCTGGTAAATAGTTATTTCTGACTACAATCTGTAACCATCGAATTCTAATTTCAGCATTCATTGAGTCGAGCAGCGCAGAGTAACTCTTCGAGAGCTTCATCATGGCCTCTGACAAAGCAAAAATAGAAAGTTCAGGCATTCCAACTCATCTAAATTGTTTAAGTTGATAGAAATGTTAACTGAACAAACAAACTTTCAAAAACAGTTGATGTTGTAGTTTTATTAGGACTCCCCTCAGATCCAGACCTCATCACAGCCTTGGTTCAAAAATGAAAAAAAAAACGGAATTCCACAGATGAATTAGTATGAACAAATTTTACAATGGCAGCATTTGACTAAGTGTGGTGTTAGGAATCACTAAAAAACAAGTCAATGGGGATCAGGGAAAACTTGGATGGAGTTATTCTTAATACAAAGGAAGGTGATATTGTTGTTGGAAGCTAATCATCAAAGCCCCAGGTCATCATAACTTGAGTTTCGAAGGCATCTCCTTCACTTGCTTCATCAATGCCCTTCCTTCCATTGTGATTGTAAGTGAGAACTTTTATTGATAATTGCAGAAAGTTCAGTGCTGTCCTCACATACTTAAGCAATCCATGCCTGCATTCTGCAAACCTTCAGTGTTCAAACTTGCACTGATTAGTGGTAGATAACGTTCACCATGCAAGAGTCAGGCAATCTATCTCCAACAGGACAGAATCTAACCATTTCCCTTTGACATTCTATGGTATTAATATTGCTGATTTTTCCTATCATTTGAGACTAATCATATGAGTTTCTTTATATTCATTCATGCAATGTGGGCATCACTGGCTGTCCATCCTGTTCTGCCCGTGAGATTTTGGTGCTGAGTTGCCTTCTTAGACTGTTGCAATGCACATGCTGAAGATTGACACACAACACCCTTATGGAGCGAATTCCAGAATTTTGACCCAGCAATAGTTAAGGAACAGCAAAAGATTTCCAAGTTAGGATAGTGAACGACTTGGAAAGAAACTTGCTGGTAATGGTGTTCCCATGTATCTGCTGCCTTTATCAAGCCCTTAAGAATCCTATATGTTTCAGTAAGATCACGTCTCATTCTTCTAAACTCCAGTGAGTACAGTCCCAACTTGTTTAGTCTTTGCTCATAAGCAATCCCTTCATACAATGGATCATCAAAGTAAACCTTCCCTGAATTACTTCCAATGAAATAATATCTTTCCTTAGATAATGGGATCAAAACTGCTCACTGTACTCCACATGTGGTCTCACCAGCACCTTGTACAGGTGAACTCAGACTTCCTGACTCCGATACTCCAACCCCTAACAAGGGCCAACATTCCATTAGCCTTCCTAATTACCTGCTGCACTAGACTACTAGCTTTCTGGTTTTATGCACAAGTAACCTCAAGTCCCTTTGTGTCGCAGATTTCCGCACTTTTTCTCCATTTAAATAATAGTTATTTTGTTCTCCCTTCCACATTTTTCCACATCATGCTCCATTTGCCAACTCACTGAACTTACTAATAACCCTCTGTAAACTGTTTGTATCCCTCTTGCAACTTGTTTCCACCAATTTTGTGTCATCTGCGCATTTAGCTACAGTACACGTGTTTCCTTCCTCCAAGTATATATATTGAAAATATGTGTGGTTCAAGCGCCAATCCCCATAGAACCACATTCATTACAGGTAGCCAATCTGAATATGAACCCTTTATTTCCATTCGCTGCTTCCTACCTATTAGCCACTTCTACATCCACATCAAAATACAACTCCAACACCATTACAGAATATGTATTCTTGGTAAATTTTCATGTTCTGCCTTAAAATAATAGGGTTCAAAATATTTATTTTTGATGCTCATAGAAATTTATACATTAATAATCAATGATAGCATTAAACATTCAGTTAACAGCAACATTTATAGAAAACCTTGTGAATTTGCTGGCAAATTCAAAGTATGTTGCAGTTCTGTGATTCGCATAGTTGGATGGCCAAATGTATAAACTTTCAAGAAACCTCTCCTGACTCTCAATGTCATATTTAAAACTAATACGTGTCAACTCAGACACTTAAAGCATCACATAAATCCTTTCCCATGTCTCTCATCAATAGCTGCAGTAAACAAAGTGCAACATGCCAAATGTTACAGTTTTACCAAAAACTGAACTGTTAAATTGATAAACGAGAGAATTGGAGAGCTTAATGATCAAAAGCTCTATAAAGCCAATGTAATCATTTGACCACATTTCCTTTGTATGTCTCTCTTCGGAATATTGAACATACCTAAAATATCTTTCTATTGTTCATCGTTAAAAGGTTATGTGTCAAGGATAAATTAAAAATTATAACTTCTCAAATTGATAGCCAAATTGTGTCTTTGCATATTATATTCCAGAAAACATTCATTTGCCACAAGATGTCACTCACTTATATTTCCCTGCAAAGCTGAAAGCTGAACAAGGCTGGAAGTGGCCTCCACTGTCAAGTAAGCTTAGTTATTCACCACTCTAATCAGCTAAACATTATCACTGCCTCATACAACTTTTAATTTTCCCTGCCTAATCAGAAACTTTGCTGAAAAACACATACACCTAAAAGAAAATAAGTCTTCCTTATAATTACATAAAAGATTTGTAGCACAGAAGGAAACCATCATTTGGTCCATCCTGCGCATGCCAACTGAAATAAATCTGAAATGAACAGTTTAATTAACCCATTCTTTACAATAATAAGCACACCAATTGATTGTGGTAATTCTGTTGATAATCTTGCGGCTTATATGGAAGGTTCCCTCAGTATTAATTATTCTCCTAACAGAATGCAGCATCAAGTTAGTAGCCAATAAATGACTTAAGGAGTCAAAAAGCAGAAATGTGTACTATTCAGTTTCAGAAACATGAAAAAGCTATATTAAATAATAGGCTTAGTGCAAAGTATGATATGAATAAAGTCAGCACAAAGCAGACCCTGCAGCTGTCACAAGAATCTGGGAATGGGTAGCTCTGCTTTGAGTACTGAAGAATGAGTTGCCTGCAATGGAATGGGAAACAATCCCATTTTTGACTTAGATTCTTCAACTTACTATCCCTTCTCTCAGAGGTTTGAGTGGCTTTAGAACTCTCTGCTTCAGCAGGCGGGTGTCATTAAATACTTCGAACGCAAAATTAGACATTTTCTTGCTAGGGATAGGAATCAAGTGTTATCAGTGATGATTTAGGTGGAATGTGGAATTCAAAACATGAAAGCTCAGCCATGATATTACTGACTGAAGGAGCAGGCTCAATGGGCCAAATGATCTACTTCTGTTCCTATTTTGCATGTTTGCATATAAGTCCTATGAACTTTACAATAACCAGATCAGATTCATCTTTTGATTTCTACTTTATTTTACAGTTGAGATGATATTTACATTCAGCTTCCTACAAAGGCAATCAAGTCCTTAAAGTTTTGAAGTACAAAGTTATATCTCTAAGTTGAAGGTTTTACACACTGATACACTTTCTCATTGCATTTTTAGAGCAGAATGACCACTGAAGTATTTGCAGAAGTATGACTTCCTTTCAAAGCAAAATAAGCAAATTTCAAATCAAAGCATTTATTTAAATGTATATGTAACAGTAAACTCTAAGAAAACAGCTGAACAAGTATGTTATCCTACCATGAGGCAGTGGAGATCTGTCCAGAAGTTTGTCCAACAGGTGGACTATTTGGAAAGTTTTCCATTTAGAAATATCAATGTCAGTAATACGGTTTCCATCCGGAGTTTCAGAACTCCAGAGCTGGTAGAGAGATTCTACTGGTTTGATCAAACTAGATCCCTGAGACAAATCTGGCTCCAACAATGGAGGTCCTGATGCATTCAGCCAGCGCTCAAACTCTAATCCTAAAAATAGAGAAACATCTCCAGATGAAATTGGTCTTTGATAAAACAATTCCTTAGATCAAACAAGCAAACTATTTTCTAATATGGTCAAGAAAAACAAAGGTCATTGAGAAAATAAGAAGTGATTTAAATGAAGTGTACAGTTGATCTTCTTAATGTGTTCTGATGCACAAGTACTTAAGACAATGTTAAATATTAAATTGAGCATTTTCCACTTTCTATCTAAGGTGACTTTTTTTTGAGGACTTGCCTTCAGATTTTCTAGAGGGTTACTTTCTCATCTTTCTCCTTTTTTCCCTTCTCAATAATTCATTTATTAGGTGATGCACTCATTCGGTAACGATATTTTTCATGTTGACGTGCAACATTTGAACTTGCACAGAAGCAAAATTAGAAGTAATCCTCAATGTCCTCAGTAATGAGCAGCCTTTGATTAAAAACTTAAAATCTCAATATAGAAGGAAAACATAAATTTCTAGGCACCACAGTATTTAAATTGGCATAAGACAACAAGGACAAGTCAGTAAAAGGCTTTTTTTTCCCAAAATAAGTGTCACACACTTCGAGATACAAAAAAAATCATCAGCCTAAACATATCTTTCACAGAGTGGTGAGGTCATAGCTAATGCCTTTCAATTGTATAGGCACAAAGTTGGAAGATTTTAAGCAGCCAGTTTTTACCCCTTTTAATGCCAGTCAGATCACAATTTCAGATCAAATGTAACAACTGATAGTGTTTATTACAATCAAAGCGTCCATTACGATTTTTCCCACATAATAGCCCATGAACAAATACAGCCTTAAGCTAGATAGTCCATGTCTATTTGCAAGAAATTCATTATCTCAGTGATTTCGACTTAATCTGGCTTCTAGAAAACTGAGTATTCCTTTGTTGACCACTGAGAATTGTTTTCTTTTCTTTGAAACCTCCTCCTTCCACCCACTTCACAGTTTCCTTCTCTCTTCTTCTCTTGGAATCTCCCCTTCTCCCCTCACCCTCTTGAAGTCTCTCTCATCCCCCAACTAACCCCATGCAGATCTCTTTCTACCACCCAACATCTCCCCCAAATCCCCTTGCACTCATTCTCTTCTTGTTCCCCTAACTTCACAGAGTAATAGAATCCTTACTGGGTGGAAGTAAGTCATTCGATCCATCGAGTCCACATTAACCCTCCAAAGAGCATCCTATGCAGACCCACCCCCTTACTCTGTCCCTATAACCCTGCATAACTAATTCACCTCGTCTGTACATCCATGGACACTATGGGAAATTTAGCATGGCCAATCCACCAAACCTTCACAACTTTGGACTGTCGGAGGAAACCGGAACACCTGGAGAAATCCATGTGGACACGCAGAGAATATGCAAATTCCACACAGACAGTCACCCGAGTCTGGGATCAAACCCGGGTACCTGGCACTATGAGGCAGCAGTGCTAACCACTGAGCCATTGTGTCGATCTCCTTTAGAGTTTGTCTTTTCCTCCCCACCTCCAGTGCAGCCTCTTTCTTCCTCTCATCTATTGCAAACATGACTCTCAAAGATAGCCTCAGCCTCAGATATCAACAACAACCACCTATCCCCGCCTTCAAATAAACACTTGTAGCTGTGGCACACTTTGGCCTTGGAACTCTGGGTCTCCACATCTCCAACCCAGCCTTCACAACTTTGCACCCTGACCTCTCACTGCACTCAGCCTTGTAACACCATGGCCTCCCTTCTCCCAGCCTGGAAAAAGGATTCCCTTTCAATTCACTTACTCAGCTTCCTTTTTTATGTTGCTTTCCGTATTTCCTTTCACAAATCTTTGCTCATTCACATTTCCTGCTGACAGTGAACCTATGTGTCGACTGGCAACAGAGATACAGTCTATGATCGAAGGAATAACTTTTCACTGATTCTGTCCATTCTGCTTAGTGGGGAGACTTTTCACCTGTTAGTTTTGGAGGCTTTCCAGAGTGAATTTGCCTGCCACTGCTGTGTATTATCACCACTGCTATCTCCTGATAATACAGACATTCTAGTAGACAAATTAAGTCAATTGGAAAATGTCTCTTCTGCTGACTCCATCTCAAACTGCAACCTAATCTAGGTACAATATATTCCTGCTTCTACACACAGTTCTCATGGCTTCTTCAAGACTGTCAACATACTTCCAATGAATGGTGAACTGAGGTTGTTTTGATTTTGCAACTTCATCCATTAAATACTTACTAATCTTTTCCACGACAGAGCATCAAAGCACAATTACACAGACTATCCCACCTGAGTGGATTGTTTATCTCTTCATCTCAGTAATAGCACTGATCAATGAAGCATTTGGAATCACATGTATTCAACCTATAATCTCCTTCATCTTTGGGAATTATTCCACATAGACCATAAAAAAAATCACAGGATGCATGCATCATTGGGTAGACCAGCATTTATGATTCATCTCTAACTGATCCTCATAATATGGATTGAGCTGCCATCTTAAATTATTTTCATAGATTTTTCAAACTATTGGTTTTCCATAGATAGGGGGGTGAAATTGCTTCCTTCAGTAAACAATGAACCAGTCTTCTGCTTTACATAACTATGGAAAACAGGGTAGCTTCAGCTCTTGATGTCTTCAGCAATAACCTGAAATGAGCTTGAAACATAAAACTTCAACTTTGACATTCAGTGGAAGTAACATTCATGTGAAAAGATACTTGGATGGTAAATGCAGTACTAGTCCATTATGACATCCATTGTAAGGGTAGTTTCTTTGAACATTTCTGACATTGAAGTCTGTTTGTAAGTCCTGTGCAGATGGGGGGGTGGGGTATTTTTCAGGGTGATTAGCGAGTATCTCTGGAGTCATCGGATCAATTGGCAATTCTCTTGGATCACTTCCTCTAGTCCAAATAATTCCCATTGCTGCACTGTTATAACTGTTGGCAAATAATTAGAGCAGTTAAATAATGGTCTCAGAAGATTTCTGAAAACCTAAGTGACAACAAGGAAATCCAAGGGCAGAAAATAGTCTGAAATTTTGACAACCCTCTTAATGAGTTACTTAAACACTAATTCTTCTCCAGACCAATCAACAGTGGACATTCAGCTGATAAAAGTTAGTAAAAGGAAAGTTGCCATCACCCTACCATACCATAAGGCTTCTCTATCTCTCTCTTTCATATGAGAAAGAGAGAGAGAGAGAGAGAGAGAGAGAGAGAGAGAACTGGTGGTTGTTTAACCTGAGAGGCACCATGCCTCAGGCGAGGGGAAAAGTTAAGGAGAAGAGTTATTTATGGTAACCTCAGCTGATGATGTTGACATTACTCTGCATCACACACTATCCAACCAGTCAGCTAACTGAATTAATCGATCCCCTATTTGTAAGTTACTAAGTTTGCAATGCTTTGTTACAAAATGTCTGCATGTCATTTTGGCTTTAATGTATCTCAGAGTTTCTTGAATTCATCACAATCACAAAATTGGTCAGTATAAAAACTGGGGAGAGATTCTGGATAATGGAATGCAACCTCATTATCAGATTTTTAAAATTATTTAATTATCACATTCACATTTATAGACTGAATGTCACTAATCAAAGAATTGGGCACGATTGCCTTTACGCAGAACTGCTTAATTAGTAACACAAGCTGTCAAAATAGTGACTGAAACTCAGATTAGGGACATTGATTTTGTGCTTGGACACAGGAGTCTCTTCAAATAATACATTCCAAAAAACAGGGAAACCGACTTAAGAAAGTTGTGGAACATTATCCTTGAAAATAGTTTTTCCTTTAGAACAAACAACAAAAAAAGATTTGCAAGCAAATGCTGATCAGCAAGGACAAAATACTGTGCAGGAATCTCTAACACCACTGATTTGTTCTTAAGTTAAAGGAAATACGCTCAAAATAAAATCCAAAGCTTGCTTGTCTACCAATGAAGAGAATGGCCACATGGAGTAAACCACAAGCTACTCATCTAACCCCTCAACTGAAAGATCAGATCTAAAGCACAGAACGTTGCTAATGCACTTACACAGTTTTAAAGATGCAAGAATGAGCTATATTGGAGAGGTATAGCATTCTGTTTTAAACTTAACTCAAATAGTTCTGAAGTACCTGTAAGCAGAAATCTCAGAAATGGGAGCTGAGCTGTAGGAGTCACCAGCAGGAAATAAACAGAAAGAAAGAAGAATAGAAAAGTAAGGTTTTATTTTTGTGGATTGCCTGTAATTTTTCTGTGCATTAAAACAATTAGGATAAATGCCAGGGTTGGTGGGGAGAGACACAGGGAGGAATCACATGGTGACAATGAACAATTGGAAACCAGTGAGTTACTGGTCTAAAAGAGAACAACAAATGCATTTACCCCTGTTACAAAAGAATAATCCAGTGTGTACTTTTATTGGCAGGCAATCAAAAGTCAGCATGAGGAATCATTGGAGGCAAGTTTGAACAAACCAAGGAAAAGAAAATATGCTCCCTCGATATTTTGAACAGTCAGATGCAGTGGACAAATGATTGCAGCGGACAAAACCTCAGATGGTGATTATAAAGAACCTCTTCAAACATCTCACCAACCTTCTTTGTTGTCCACACATTTCTCCCTGAGCTCAGGAAAAAAGCCGAGGAAAAACTCCAGTAGATCAGTTGCAACAACACTTGTAAACTTGAACTTTTCTACATAGGCCTAAGAAAAAAATTAACATTAATGACTTGCATTTTACATGTTAATCATTTGTAATTCAGAGTCTTTTTTCATGCTGTACATCTTTATGACTATATGGCTCTATAACAATGGGAACTGAATTAGTCATAGTGGACCACAGGACCCATTTTATATTTGCTGCTCTGTTTGCTGTGATTGTGACCATTTTCTTATGGTGACAGCCCTTGGACATGAGGTTTTAACAGGAAGACCATGACATTACATGGATAACATGTGGCAGTATCAATGACGTTATTTAACACATCTAAAGGCTTCACTTCTCAGCAATTGCACATTGCAAAATTATTCAGGTAGGAAGGGCTGATGATTCATCCTTGCATTGGGCAATTGGAGATTACAGCATTTGGTTGGGCAATGTAGAAGACTCTTTATTTTCTGAAATTAGTATTTTCTGTTAGCAAAATGGGATGGTTGCTCTGGATTGATAGGTTTGCCATTAGTATTTTTGATGTTATTTTTAAAAATAGAATGAAAAATAGCACAAGCTGCTGACTGAACTCACTCTGAGGAAGGAGTCGAAGCACTTTGTGTCTCCACAGAGCTGTGAAAGATAGTACACAAAGCAGAATCCTTTCTCGTAGGTGAAAAGATTCATTAGACTGCTGGGATTGACACCTGCACAAGAATACAGAACAAATATCACACATATTCCTTTGCAGTGTATACTGCAGCAATTCTTGAGCACTGACCAAGAAAGAAGTTTAGTGATAAATACTTAGGACTTCTTATGCAGATTAATGGTTTAATAATGCTGCTTTCATTGTGACAGTGGTATGCAATATATACATTATTGGATTGCAGAATGATTTACAGTTTCTTCCTGGACTGATTCAGAATACAAACCAGTTTACCTCAGCTGCAAGACTAATCTTTGAAAAATGAGGTAATGAAAGAAAGAACAAGTTAAAACAAGCATCACAGTGCAATCGTTCTACTGAATGTCTTATTTCATCACCAATGGAGGATTGAGATCCAATAATAGATTTATGCATAAACTGCTCATTGAGTTTATCAACTACACCAGTTTAGATCTATTGTAGTTCGCAGGACTGAACGTATCCCACGTATCTCATAGAAACTGTCAAATACCAGTGTAAACTGGTGAAAAAGTGTTGTAGTCTGAAAGCAGAGAGAGTTGGTTTAATTTAGTTAATGCTTTAATAGAGCAGCTGGCTTTGTTGAAGTTGCAAACAGAGGTAAAATGGAGACCTGGCTCAAACTTCACTTGTAGTCTGCTGACAGGACTCTCATCTCCGAGTAGTTTCAGCTGACGATGCAGTGCTTCCAGTCGAAAAGTGGTTTCAAGACAAGTAAAAGCAGCCCCTGAAAAAGAAGGGAAACTGATTTTTTTTCTCCCTTAAAAATACTTACTTTCTTTCTGCTAGCTTCTGGATTCTCCTACACAGAGTCAGAGATGTACAACACAAAAACCAACCCTTTAGTCCAACTGTTCCATGCTGGCCAGATATCCTAAACCAATTTAGTCCCACTTGCCAGCACTTGGCCCACTCTTTACCCTTTCTATTCACATGCCGATCCATATGCAATTTTTAATGTAATTGTTCCAGTCTCTATCACTTCCTCTGGCAGCTCATTCCATACACGCACCACCTCTGCATGAAATGTTGCCCATTAGATCCCTTTTAAATGTTTCCCCTCTCATCGTAAACCTATGCCCTCTAGTTCTGGACTTCCCTATGCTATCTTGCATTATTCCTTAAATGGGTGTACTGGGTGGTGAAGCCTACTCCCTACAATCTGGAACTGACCATTTGAAACCAAAGGTACTATATGCTAGCTCATATTTGAGTTTTTCTTCCATCTACCCTCATATCAATTCATTCAGGTTCAGGTTAGTTTATGAAACTTGTATGAATTCAGCTTCAGGGAATTGTATAGCATCTACTAATGTGCAATGGAACACCATATGAATATCAAGAATTATGCTTATGAAGTTATTTGGTAGCACCAAATCTTGGTTTGATGAAAAATGTCAGTTTGTTGGAGCTTTACATCTTGTTCATATCTGGACAATTCTCAATAAACACCAATGTAAGGGGAAATTATACTGTATGAGAGGAGAGTACTCATTGACTGGCAAGCAGACTTCAATTGACAGAGGCATTGCCATAGCGAATGCACCAGTGTACATAATGTAATTCTGATACTATAAACTGGCCTTATTGGCAATTTTGTAAATAGGGCCATTTGTTCACCACATAAGCTCAATACCAAAATAAGGCTTTTCAAAGTTATCCTTTTGGTTCTTTGCTTCTGAGGAATGCCCTCAGATTACTTGGTAACACACAAATGTTTCAGCAATAGGCAAAGCTATTTATTTCACGCTGCTACTACATAGTAGCAACACAAATGGTTGTTTTTGCCATAAGACACTACCTTCATGCCAAAAAGACACTGTCCATCAGATAATTGAAAAACATGATGTGTGTGTGTGTGCGCGCGTGCATGCATGCGTGTGTGAATGCACGTGCATAAAAAATATATGTAATGACATAGTGGGGATAGCAAGCCAAACCAAATCAGCCTCACTATCACCAGATTCATAAAGTGAAATTAAAATATTTAATTTTGTTTAAAATTGTACAATTGCTCCAAACCAGACTTTACAAATTATAGAACCCAAACACGAAGTTTACAATTTAAAAAATAACAATTTATTCTTAATAAAGTAACTTTAACAAAATATAAAAACTACAAGGCAATTTAATATCGACAATTTAAATCCAATCTTCTTTGAGTATAAACCCCCCTCCCCGCACCCCTTATACACTGGCAGAGTTAGGGATAGGTTTATTAAAATTGTAATTTGCTAGTTTGATAATGATTTCAATAATAAATACCAGACTTTCATGAAATCCTTAGATGATAGGTTCTACTACAGGCATGTAGGACGGTATAGCTTCCTTGAATTTCAAGTCATCAGTCTATATAAACAGCTTTCGCAGACCTCTGTAAACTTATTTCTTAGAGACTGAGCTTATTTTCTCAAACCTTTCAACAAATCAATAACTGGAGGATAACTAGAGAGAGAGCAAAACCAAAAGTCCAGTTCAACCTGGCAGCTTCCAAAGTAAAAACTGCCTCCTGCCCACAAATCCAATCAGAACCAATTTAGTCTGCTTTATCTTTTTTTCATCAATATTCTCAAGTGTTTCACTAGCCAGCACTAATCCTCCCTTAACTAACCAATTAAACATCCAACCAGTTTCCAGTCCTTTAGCATAACAACATCTTGGTGCCGAAACATCTAATGTTCTTACAGCAGTAATTATCTGCATTATCGTTCTAGGCCAGTTCCCAACAGCACCAGTCTTTTGTTCATTGTTTTTGTTTTTAAACAAACTGCTGTTCAAATTACCATGTTCAATTCCTCAACTTCAACTCACAGTTCAAAACCAAAAATGAGAAAAATAGAGATGGTCTCAATATATGTGAATTTTGAACAGCAAATCCCTTTTGCAGTTTGTGACAGGTTAGGTATTGACTATAGCCAACCACTTATATTTTGCCGAACTCAAAACACATGATCCAACATTAGACGTGACTCTGTAATGGAACAACATTTGCTAAATAATCCCAAATATGCAAAGGAAGTACACTGAAAACTAATTTAGGATTCTCAACTGGGCTTGCAAAGTGGTGCACTTGTGTATAATGGAAACTATATGTTTTGATTATTAAGATCCTTTATTATTTTAGAAACAACATTGCGCCCATTTCAACTCAACTAAATAGGTTTCAGCTAACATTCCCTCTGAGCTGCATAGCTGCGTGCTCAGAAGTTCCATGCAGATTGCAGAATTGACTTCTGAATTTGGAAATCAATGTTGTGCACAGACCTCGGAATTCTACACAGTCCTGAAAGAAAATTAGAGGGAACGCTAGTGGCAGCCATTTGTTAGTTCATTTCGCAAGGCAATACCTTGACTAAGCAAAGTCAACCTGCCTGGTTTAATATTTAAACAAAACTTGGCAGTTACCTGTCAGTGATCATTAACTGGAGCATTCTCTATGGCAATGCCTCTACCAATCAAAGTCCATATGCCAACCAGTGGTGTTTATTTCAGCAGTAAAATGTTGTTGATTTTAAAACATAAATTAACCAATGTTGCATCGATGTTCAGTACCCTGAGTACCAGGCTAAAAACATCCAGATTACAATGTAATTCCTATATGTGTGCAATCTGTCCGTTAGAAGTAGCAGCTTTTAAGCATTATTTAAACAGGTTACGTTTTTAATATCGTCTTCCGCGAACTGCATTAACAAAGGTAAGTGATTCAGCCTTAGATGTATTAATCAACATTCACTGAATTACTATAAATCGTTTTACCATAACAACAAAGGAAATAGATGTACTAGGACATCTGTTCATTTGAGCTCTGTGAAAAAGCCTGGATCTATGGGTAATGTTTCAATGCCCACACACAATTTTCTGCCATCACTTCCAACTGACAGCAGAACCACCTGTCCTGAAATGGAAACCATCTTTTTACAAGGCTTTAATAGACAATGACATTTAGTATTTACTTATATTGGTTTGTCAATCAGAATGATACAAAATAACTTTCCAGCATTGTTATGTGCTTTCTAAAAAGGATGAAATTGATCTACTTTGACCAGCAGCTACTTCTAAAGGATTATGAGAAGCATATAGTATTTCTCACATAATTTGGACTTTTCTTTGTTTCATCACCACTGACGACTAAATTACAATTTAAACTTTGTACCTTCTGTGCTGTTTCCGTTCAAGTTCTGAGGAAGGGTCACTGGATCTGAAATGTTAACTCTGATTTCTCTGAACACATGCTATCAGACCTGCTGAGCTTTTCCAGCAATTTCTGCTTTTGTTTCTATCATTCTTTCATTTTTACTAAAGATATTGACATTAGGAATACTCCTGTATCTTTGTTTACTGAAGCTAGGAGGCATAGAAAAGGGACACCAGGGACATTGAGCAACTCAAAAACCTTAGCAGCTAGCTACCATTATCCCCTCTATAAGGAGAACAGAATTAAGTGTTTCTGACCCTCGGTGATCCAACAATAGTGCTGTGGAAGCTAGAAAAGAAGCCATCACTGACACTTCTGGCAGAATAGCCATGACTGGTGATAATAATTCAAACATCTAGAAAGTCATTGGAACGGTATTAAGTCATTTTCCACTAAAATTTCACTTCCATGCTCTCTATGACAGAAATTGTTTCAGGTGCCTGGATCTCATCTGATCTGCCATCTTCTAGATTCATAAGAATTATGATGGTCTGCCACCATCAAAGAATTCTGCCTTCAAAAACAGCCACTTCACAAAGATCCTGTAGGAAAATGGCACCCTAAGAGAGTTGGCATATCAGCCAGAGAGCATCAAAATGATAACTGTAAGAGATATTCATATCAGTTTTGTGATAGACTATTTCTCACTTAGTTTCTTGGTCAGAAAGAATATCACTATTGTTGGAAAAAAAGCATGTTGTTGAAGCTTTTTGTCTTGCATCTATCAGATCAAGGCAAGGGCTCCAAATTTCAAAGGAACAACAATTTATATTACTTGAGAAAAGTGGACTGATTGGTTAACCATTCAACTCTGATTGGTCGAGGCAGTGCCATGAAGAATCCAAAGATCCAACTAGCCACAAAAAGATATGACCCTCTCTCACTAGTATCCTCACATACGGATGAGGAAGGATACCAGTTTGACTGAGACAATACATCCATCCTAGGACAAGCCAAACAAAGACGAGAATTTCTAGACATATGGCATTCCAGCCAGAACTCTATCAATAAACACATCGTGTTAGACCCCATCTATCACCACCTGAGAAAAAGAACAGGAAATTAATTCACCACCGGAAATAACATCACCACAGGAAATGACATCACCAACCCAAAGAAACCCAAACATACAAATAGAAAGCAGGAATTTTCAGCATTGCTTCGCATGAGGTCCACTGAAGATGTTACCTAGTAAGATAACAAAACATTTGGAAATGAACCTTTCAGCTCAGCGAGCAAACCTACATCCAAAACATTATTACATATATTTGTGCTCTGAAAGCATCCTATTTAAAAGCAGGGCACATGGATTCTGGACCCATTGGTATTGGAACGTGAGGAAGGTGGCACTGCTGCCATTTCTCAACTGTTGAGCTCAGGATCAGAAGTCTCAATTCATTGTTTAATGTCCATCTGGATGATCTTATCTAATATAGTGCATATAGGTAGGGAGTAAGCTATTGTTGGCATGTATTGTAAAGTGGTGCTACAGACTCAAGCAGAAGACCTAGCAGCAGACCAAGAAAAACAGAAAACATAAAATAACAGAGGTTCAATGTCTGAGAGTCATATAACATGGAAATAGACCCTTGGGTCCAACTCATCCATGTCAACCAAATCTCCCAAACCTAACTAATCCCATTTGCCAGTGTTTGGCCTATATCCCTCTAAACCTTTCCTATTCATGCATCTGTCCAAATATCTTATATGTTGTAATTGTACCTGCGTTTACCACTTTCTCTGGCAGTTCATTTCACATATGAACCACCTTGAGAGAGAAACAGTTGTCCTTCAGGTCCCTTTTAAATCTTTCTCCTCTCACCTTAAAATTGTGCCCCCTAATTCTGATCTCCCCTACTCCAGGGAAAAGACCATTGTTATTCACTTTATTTATGCCCTCATGATTTTATAAACCTCTGTAAGGTCATCCTCAACCTCCTACACTCCAGTGAAATAAGTCCCAACTTATCCAGCATCTCTTTCTAGCTCAAACCCTCCAGTCCCATTAACATCCTCATAAATCTTTTCTGCACCCTCTCCAATTTAATAACATCCTTCCTATAGAAATGAGTTCCAAGAGAGCAGAATTCATACTTCACTTTCCTCAGGAGTGACTTAAGAGCTGATAATCTAGTTGGTGATATACAACACAGGACTCAAAGGGATGACAAGGAAAAAATGAACAGGGAAAAAATGAACAGAAGTAAGAAAATCATTTGCATCCCAGAAGCTGCAAAGCTTCTTCTTTCCTTAAGATGAGAGGACAGAGGTTGCAATCTCTGTCTTACATTATGGGTATTATTTTGTTTTGAAAATGCTTGAAGTTGGCATCTTTAGGCACTGTGAGAATCTCTCAAACCCCAGATGTCAACAGGTAGATCACAATGGTGATAATGACAGGTGCATGTGCCAAGCAATATTAATGGAGCAGATTCAGCATTGAAATCATTCAGTATGGAATTATACTCTGATGGAACATGGGCATAGTGCTTAATTTGTAACCATTTAACCATAGAAGCAGGCACATCAGACCCTGCAAGCCACAACATTTAGGCTAGTATTCTCTGTGATTGTCATTCTGCATTGGGAATGTCTGAATGCAGAATTAGACCTAATGTGCATTTAATGTTGGAATGAGAGAATAAAAAAAATATACTCACCATAGGTTTCTGTGGTAATGCGACGTTGTGCATATGTTGCTAAGCCCTCACTCAGCCACATTTCTTCCCATGTGGCATTGGTAACTGCATTTCCAAACCAACTGTGTGCGATCTCATGGATAACATCAATAATGAGAAATTCATCACTTTCCAAAATACAGGAAATAATGAAAGTCAAACAGGGGTTTTCCATTGCGACAATTGGAAAAGAGGGAGGAAGGAAAACAACATCATACCTGAAAAAAAGATACTTACGCTTAAAATACACATTCTACAAAATCTAATTTTTTTTTTACACATTCAAACAACTTACATCATCTTTTTCAAAGCAATTCCTGACATCATCTTTCTCAAAGGTGAGCATGTAAAAAGAATCAATGTAAATGCACTTCTCTAAACAGAAGAGGAAGGAGACAGAAAGCATTAAACTACAGACCTGTTGGCCTAACATCTGTCATAGGGAGAATACTGGAAACTGCCATTCAGGAGGTTATAGCAGATTCAATCCGCAGTGTACACTGGAAATAATCAATTCAGGCTTGGTAGTGCTAATGTGGTTTCTACATTGCCATGTGAAAGGGGGATAACAAATTCAACAGAGTTTTCCTTTTTAACTTTTAACCATGACTCAGAGATTCCTGCTAGAAAGTTACTTACAAAGGATAAGATCATACTATCCAGTGAAGCTTGCACAGTTGAACATTCTGCTAAAACTCACCGATTGGTCTCAAGGGCAGCATGACCACATAAATTTGGAACTAAAGAGTTTTCCAGCACCCCGGAACTATACCTCAGCCTTAAATATTGGCTCCATGAAAGAAGGGGCAGAAAAAAAATACAAATGATGAAATTATTTTTCTATATGTTTATATCAAAGCTGCTCTTCAGTGAGACAAACCCCAGCAAACAGCACAAAATCACTTGGTGAAGCAGCATCAGATTAGTAGAAACAGGAACATTTCTAGGATTACAAAATGAGTGAGGCCTATTGCAGCTATGCCAAAGAGCTGATTGGGTATGAAGGGCTGGACAGTCTTTGTTTCACAGAAACTCTAATCCTAATGCTGTCAGCCTATACAAATGAGGGAACTGTGTGAATTGTGAAGCAAATTTATTGTTATATGTATAACTTTTCACCTAACCTTACTGACTACAACCAAGCTTCATATTAGCAGCGAAATGTGTATTTTCTGTAATTCAAAATCTATCTTCATGAGCATTTTATAAAGTATATTTAATGGAACTCTTCTGCACTTTTGTAAATTATTTGACAGAGAGTATAATTTGTTGACTTCAGGAAATAGGCAGTTTTAACAAATACTCATTTCCATGCTGACTCACCACAAGGGAAATGTCCTGCTTCACTTAATCATCCAGCTAAGAATTTTATTTAATTGAACTATAAAAGTTCACGTGGCAAGCAGCTTTTGTACTCAAACCAATGACCATCTGATCAGGAAGTCAACTGTGCTATTGCTTCAGTATTGCTAAAACCCCAGCCATCACACATTATTCCTACATTAGCTACTTTTTAATTTTTATGATGTAATTTGTTTACAATATTCATAATAACTTGGAGGAAGGAAGTAAATGGACTGTACACAAATTTGCAGACAACACAAAAATACATGGAAAGGCAAGTTGTGAGAGAAGTACATACAGTTTACAGCGAAATATTGACAGGTTAATTAAGCAGACAAAAAGTTGGCAAATGAAGTACATGAGGAAAATGTGAAGTTGCTCATTTTAGAAGGGAGAACAAAAAAAATTATTATTTTAATGGACAGAAATTGTAGAAAGCTGTACACAAAATGGTCTTGGGGATATTTGTACATGGAACACAGAAAGCTAGCACACAGGTGCGGCAGGTAATCAGGAAGGCTCATGGAATTTTGGCCCTTACTTCAAGGCGGTTGGAATATAAGAATAAGGAAGGCTTACTGCAATGGTATAAGTTGTCGGTGAGACCACATCTGGAGTTTGGTGGGCAGTTTTGGTCCACTTATTTAAGGAAAAGTAAAATTTCATTGCAGGTTGGGACTATACGCATTGGAATTTGGAACAATCTTGATAGGCTAAATGTTGAGTGGATGCTTCCCCTCATGGGAGAGTCTTTGACCAGAGAGCATAGTCTCAGAATAAAGGCTAATTTAAGACTGACATAAAGAGGAATTTCTTCTCTTAGTGGGTTAAGAGTCTTTGGAACTCCTTGCCACACAGAGCTGTGGGAGCAGTCCTTGTGTACAGTTGAGGCTGAGACAGATAGATTCTTGATAGTAGAGGATTCAAAGGCTATAAGGAAAAGTCAGGACAGTGGGTGTAAGGAACATTGGATCAACCATGAGCTATTAAATGGTGGAGCAAGCTCGAGATGTCAAACGGCCTACTTCTGTTCCTATTTCTTATGATCTTAATACAACAATTTTCCACAAGACAAAAATCAGATGACTTCCTTACAGAAATTCCTACTACTATTTTGAAACTACTTTTCAGAAAGTGCATGGGAAGTGCTCAATTTGATTCATTTATCTTTGTTCTTTGTTGGGAAGCAGCACAATTACTGTTCATTGTTCATAAATCACTACAAAATATTGGCTAGTTTATAATCATCAATTTGAGATATAGGAAAGAGAGAAAATATTCCCTGCTATCTGCACTTGAAGGCAAATGTACCAGTTTCCGTCAGACATTCTCTATTCCCAGATCGAATGCTAAACCACATTCAAACTTTGAGTGTTTTCCTTTATTACCTTTCCCACATATATGGCCCAAACAGATTCTCTGCAGCACTTAGCCACCGTTCCACAGTGCCATTCAGTTTTGCGGTTGCAATTTTTAATAAACAAGGTTCAGCCCAAACTCTGCTTCTGTACAAGTATATAAAAAAGTAAATAATTAGAAAATAAAGCCCAAGGACATATTTAACAAAGGAACAGGCATTCTGAATAGAGAGATATTGGGAACGAGGAACTTAAACCAATGTTCAAACATAAATTAAAGCACTATTGCAGAATGACATTAATCAAGACCCGAATCTTGAATGGTACAGAAGGACCAGAGTCTGGGGGAAAAATGGGAGGGGTGGCTCTGTTAAATAATAATTGTCTTAAACAACAGAGAGAAATGACTTAAGTTTAAGAAAGCAAGATACAGAAACAATTAGGTAGAAATCAGAAATGATAAAGCCACGAGGTCACTGATAGGAATGGTGCACAGGCACCTAACAGTAATCACACTGCAGGGTGGAGCATAAAAGGAAAAAATGATGAAAACCTGTCAGAAAGGCATGACAACAAACATGCAAGATTCTAATCTACATATCAACTAGAAATGTCAGAGGAGCAAAGGTAGCCTAGACGAGGAGTTCGTAGAATGTTTTCAGGATAGTTTCTTATGTTTTGGATCAGAGTAGAGGGTAGGCTTTGGTAAAGCTGGTATCATGCAACACAATAAGATTAACTCATGATCTTAAAGGGAAGGAGCCCTTTGGGAGTAGCAGTCATGATATATGATTATATTTTACATTCAGTTTGAGAGAGAGAAGAGTTAAGCCTGAGGCTACTTGATAAAAATTAAATGAAGTCTAGATTAGAGTGGTGCTGGAAAAGCACAGCAGGTCAAGCAGCATCCTGCTCCTCAGATGCTGCCTGAGCTGCTATGCTTTTCCAGCACCACTCTACTCTAGACTCTGATTTCCAGTATCCGCAGTCCTCACTTTTGCCTGAAAATGAAAGCATTTGCGAGGACATGAAAGCAAAGCTAGCTAAAGTCCACTGGCAAAGCAGGTTAAAGGATAGGTCAAATAGTGATGTAATGAAAGCGATTCGTTCAAAGTGAATACTTCAGAATATAGAAAGTAGATACATTCCAAAGAATAATAAAAATTCTAAGGGACAAACCCACCATCAGTGGTTATCATGAAACGTTAAAGAAAGTAACAAACATAGCAGAAAAGCACAATTGTATAAAGACTGTTAGCAGGTCAGAAGATTGAACAGAATATGAAAAGCAGAAAACCACCGACGAAATTAATGAGAGGAAAGTCAAAGTACGTGAGAAAACAAGCGAGAAATATGTAAACAGATAACTAAGTGTTTTAATAACTATTTTAAAAATAAATGAATTAAAAAATAATCTATTGGTCCTTTAGAAAATGGGACTAGAAAATTAATTATGGAAAATAAGGAAATGGCAGATGAATTAAAGAAACATTTTGCACCAACCTTCAATATGAAGAATACAAGTAACATCCCAGAAGCATTGCTAAATTTGGAAATGAAAGGTGGAGGGAAATTCAGGAAAATCACAATTAACAGAGAAATAGTGTTGAGTTAATTGTTTCCGACCTATGCTGAGATAGTTGAAGCATTGACTTTTATTTTCCAAAATTTTTCTTTCAGGGATGGTTGCACTTTCCTGGAAGATAGCAAATGTAACTCCTTTATTTAAAGAGCGACGGGGGCAGGAGGCAGGAAACTATAAGCCAATTATCTTAACATCTGTTATTTATAACAGGGCATTTAGAAACACTTAAAGTTATCAGATGGTGTTCACATGGTTTTGTGAAAGGGAAATCATATTTGACCATCAAATGGAGTTCTTTGAGAAGTTCAGATATGTGACACATAAAGAAGAATAACTGGATGTGTTGTACTTAGAATTAGATTCTTAGAATGGTAAAGTGCATTTCAAAGATTATTGCAAAAATTAAAACTCGTGATGTAAGGAATATACTGCCATCGCTAAACGATTATCAGGAAGCAGAGAGTAGGCATAAATAGGTCTTTATCAAGGTGTAACAAGTGGTGCGCTGCCAAGATTGGTTTTAGGACCTCAATTGTTTACTATTTATATGTACAACTTAGATGAAGGGACAGTAGATACGGTTGCCAAACTTGTTGAAGATTCAAGGACAGATAGGAAAATAATTTGTAAAGAGGACATAAAGAATGAATAAAGGGACATAGATTAATTATTGGGCAAAGTGAGCAAGCAAGGATGTGACAAACAGACTATAACATAGGAAAATGTAAAATTGTCCGTTTTGGCAGGAACGATGTAAAAGAAGAATATTATCTCAATGATGAGAGTTTGAAGAATTTGGAGATGCAGGTGAATCTGACTGCCCTTGCACATGAATCACAGAAGGACAGCAAACAGGTACCTCAAGTAAATAGGAAAGCAAATAGAATATTATTTACCACAAGGGGAACTGAATACAAATGTAGGGAAGTTATGCTTCAGTTATACAGAACTCTAATATTATTGCATTTATGTAGGTTGGTAGGAGTTCAGAGAAGGTTTACCAGATTAATACCTGGAATGAGCACGTTTTCTTGGAAGGAAAGGATGGGCAGGCCAGACTTCTATCCACTGGAGTTTGAAAGAGTAAGAGATGACTTGATTAAAATATAGGAGATCCTTAGGGGTCTTAACAGAGTAGATGGGGAGAGGATGCTTCTTCTTATGGAAGATGCTAGAATTAGGAGTCACTGTTTAAAAATTAGGGCTCCCTCATTTAAAACAAAGATTAGATCAACTTTTTCCTCAGAGGGTCATGATTTTTTGAACTCTTCCTAAAAAAGGTAGTTGGAGGCAGCATTCTTGAATTCTTTTTAAGGCAGTTGTAAGTGGATTCTTGTTAAGCAAGGGGGTGAAAGGTGATCAAGGACAGGTCAGAGTGCGGATTTTAGTTTACAATCAGATCAGCCACGATCTTATCGAATGGCGGAGAAGGCTAGAGGGGCTGATACTTGTTCGATGTTCTAACATACATTTTAAATCCAGAGCTCTTTAGCAAATTTAAGACTCCATAAACTAGCTACATTTTCTTTTTGGAGAAAGTGAGGACTGCAGGTGCTGGAGATCAGAGTTGAGAGTGTGGTGTTGCAAAAACACAGCAGGTCAGGCAGCATCCGAGAAGCAGGAGAATCGGCGTTTCAGGCATAAGCCCTTCATCATTTTTTTTTTGAAGGTTTCAATTTATGTGGTGCAGTATTGCTGCAGTTCTGTCTAAATGGCTCAGTGAGAAGTAATTTTTCTTTAGTCAGAAATTCGTGCAGGCAATCCTCATTCCTGTATTTCTGCACAGTACCTAGACTGACCCATCATTGCAAACCAAGGAAATTAGTGTACATGTACTTTGCATTTGATTAGTGCACAGACTGGTCTTCCATCAGATTTACCTCATGCTACTCAAGAGATGTAAGCACTTTGGGAAACCTGTCAAAGGATCTGTTGGCATCCTGCACACAAACAAGGACCTTCTTTATATTGTGGAAGCTCTATTTGTTGGACTTTTAGCCTCATCACAAGGAACTGCAATAGCAAGTGGCCAGATAAGTGGCAAATTCAAGTATACCATGTACTTGCAATTGAAGGTTGTGGGAAAATGGAAATTGGTGGTCAGTGAGGTTGCAGTTTGGGCTCAGGATAGGCCTTGGTGGTTGCAGTCAGGGGTCAGAGTGGGAAGTAGGGGAATGGGGATGTCTCATGGAGGTTATGGTCCAAAATGAGTGGAGATGGGAGGAAATGGTACTGGTTTCAGACAACAATGTGGAATTGATAATGTGACATCAAGAACAAGTTTCAGAGGAAACATCTGAGCACCAGAAATGATTAATGATCAGGACCACAGGAGAGTCAGGACATGACTGGATTTTGGAATCTTGGGACAAAGAATGCAGACAATCCTGCTAAATTCTGAATTAATTTCCAAATATTATGCAAAGTTTGGAGCTATTTTCACAAAGTCATCCAGCGTCAGCTTGGGTAAAAATCAATGTTGTAAGAAAGATGCAAGGATAAAGGAACAGGAGTGGAGTATTTAAACTTATTCCAACTTTCAATGAGATCACAGCTGATTTGCGATGTAACTCCTTTGCCTACATTCCCCTAATACCTTTGATTAACAAAAATCCATCTGATACAGTTTAAAACTAAGTTATTATGCATTAATTGTTGTTTGCAGAAGAAACTTCAACCTTTACTAAAAATTGAAAGAATCGCAGATGCTGTAAATCAGAAACAAAAACAAAAATTGCTAGAAAAGCTCAGCAGGTCTGGCAGTATGTGGTGGAGAGAAATCAGAGTTAACGTTTGGCTCAACTGACCCTTCCTCAGTTCAGAGCTTTTCCAGCAATTTCTGTTTTTGTTTCAAACTTCTATTGCCCTTTACATGATCAGGCTTTGCATTTGTGCTGACCCAAAATGATGCACATCCAGTCAGAAGTATATTCATACTTGCTGCTGAAAAAATCAGCACCACATGGCTTAATTTAAACTGCATTAATTGGCAAGAATTATGTTGATCTATCCATACCAACAACTATGCATCTATAAGGAACTCTTCCAAAAGAAAAACTAGGCAAATTGTATTGATCAGCACTAACCCCTTCTCCTACCACTGGCTCACAGCCCAGAGCTTTTGTTTTTGATTGCTCTGCTACAATAATCCTTCTTTATGGGAGATTTTTATCAGTTTGTTATTTCTATCCCTCAGGAAATTAAATAAAACAAGGGAAATTACTAGCTTAAAGCAATACATTGTGATTGGCAATGTTGTCTCAATAAATCCAGCTGTTTCAGGTTTTGCATATTTTGCTCAGGAATAGAAATGGGTAAAGGGATTACATTTAGTTATACAGCATAATAATTAGGATAGGATATTAAATCCATTTTATTGTCACAGAAGTGCTTACCGTGGACCTATATCTGCAGAGATCAAATCTCCTGCTACAAGTGCTAACAGGTAAGCAGGAACCGGATACTCCATTTGGAATCTGTATATATTCTCTTGCTCATCAAATGTGCTCCGAGTTGCACTCATCAGCACTCTAATACCAGGTGGAACCTAAGAAACGAAACAGAATAAATGAACAAAAATGCTGGTTTCAGACTCTACGGTTTTTATGAAATTAAGGAGTCTAGAAAAGCAAAATACAAAAGCAATTTAATGGCATGCAGGTCAGCAATATGAAACACTTAGAAAACTTAGCCAAATAGTGTCTCTTAAATCAACGTTCTAAATTAGGGCAATATTACAAGAATAGAGCACACATTAAACTGTGTTGATCATCAGAACATGCATAATAAAGGGCCACACTAACCAACTAAGAGCAATTTAGACATTATGAAGCAAAGAAATATTTGACACAGCAAATGAAAGGTCATTACACTTGGGGAATAGTCAAATCACAGCCTTAAGTGCAAGAATCAAGAAAGCTGGCACATGCATACTCAGTCTGGAACATGAGATTCTATGGCAACAGATATTTTAACATATTTTTGAGATCTTGGTATATATGTTTATGCTGGCCTCATCACTGTACCCCCTCTCAACTCTAAATATGATGTTAACCCACAACAAATTTCACATTTTCAGCTGTACATCCATCAGTTTTTATGTGCCAACTTTCAATGCCCATAAGTAATATTTAAAAAAGAGCTTCATTTAAATCAACTGTGTACCATTTTGGACTAATTGTATTTTCTGCTTTTTGAAGGTCAGCTACTGGCTCAGTCTGTATTATAAACATGACTATTTTCAGTTGCTGGACTTTGCAGTCTCAATCTCTAACAGTTACACTTGGCATTAGAGTAAAAAAAATGGCGCTGGAAAAGCACAGCAGAGAAGCAAGAGATTTGACGTTTCAGGCATAAGCCCTTCATCAGCCCTGATGCTGCTTGGTAGCTGCCTAACCTGCTCTGTTTTTCAGTGCCACACTTTTTGACTCTGATCTCCAACATTTGCAGTCCTCACTTTCTCCTAGTTAAACCAGGCATATTGAATTGTTGATAAAATATAGCAGTATTCCATGAGTGAAAGGAAGATGATTCCTTTAACAGTCAACAAGGAACAGACACAATTTCAGAAATGGCAGGATAGTTTCTGAACTTCCTGCCTAGATGTAAAATGGGTAAATAAAAACTGAAAATGCTGAGAATCGCTTGGTTCTGAAGAAGTGTCTTTCGACTCCTAATGTTAACTCTGTTATTCTCTCCAGACTTATTAAACTTTTCGAGAATTTTTTGTTTTTATTTCAGACATGTAGCATCCATGATATAGTTGGTTCTGCTATATCACATGTTTCTTCAACACGAATTGGCTTTAATGCGATTGAAGAATTTAGTTATTTGTAGAATGCAACTTTCCTTACTGTATTGGCTATAACGCGATTAGTTTAAATGGCGCAGCTATTACACGATTTTCTTATAACGTGAGAGTGCGCATGAACAGAATTATCGTGTTATATCAGAACCAACTGTATTTTATTTGAGTTTAAAACTGGGATTATGGTCAATTGCCTGTTATACAAATCACCTGGATTTCATATCTGATCCTTCCCCATCATTTGAGGGATTAATGTGTCCAGCACTTTGTTGGTTACAGCGCTCAAGTGCCAGCTACAAGTTGAAATTTCAGAACATAGATCATCCACTTCTTTGTACAAAATTGTATATGTTCCCTGAACAATTTAGATGAAACCTTTTTGTAAAATAGCATAACTGTAGTTTTAACTTATGCAATAAGCCATGAAGCACAATCAAACGGAACTGTTAAAACATCTGTTCATTAATTTGTGTTATGTCCACAGGTAGGCCCTTGGCTCATTGCCTTTTTGTGTTTCATGCTGAGCTCAGTGGTATTTTCTTGACAGTGATATTTGCAATTACCTTTCTTTGTCAGAGGCAAAACAGAAAGCAAGTCCCAAGTTTCCCTTGACTAGAACAGAAATTGAACCTGCACTGTTGGTATTATTGTGAATCATATACTAGCCATCTAGCCAACTGAGTTAACCAGTACCTAAATAAAAAAAATTCTAAAGTAAAATTACACAGATTGTTCATTCAGTGGGAGGAGAACATTGGACTTGGTTGTCAAGAGGAAAGGAAAATAATATGAGCTTGACATGTACAAAATCTCGAAAGCAAATTGGGAATCCAAACAGCCTATGACTTCCTTATAGATTCCCCTGCAAGTGTGTTTTGAATCTGAGCACATGTTATCACCAACATTCCAGTGCAGTGAACCCATGAGAATCTTAACATCTAGACAATCTGGATGCCCTCGACCCAGCTGACTTACAGCTCATTAGTTTTAAAGAATATCTTAGATGTTCACTTCCATGGAAAAATGAATCATGTGGTTGTTACATCCAGGTAAAAATATTGATTAGCAATTCAGCAGAACCCAACTTCTTTTTATCTTAGTACTCATGGTGTCTCCAATGTTGGCACACAGCTGCTTCCATGGTCTCCAAATGTAAATATCTTGCCCCTTCTTTCCAGTAAAAACATCTGGATCCCCTTTAAACTCTAACATTCAAACCATGCAGGTCTGCTGTCAGGCAGACTGCAAAGATCTTCATTCTATCTAAAATGAAGATACAGTCCTCAAAGTCAACAATCCTATAAACCTAATTAACCTAAAAAAAGTTACTGTTTTACACAATTTGTTCTTAGTTTTACGAAATACTTCTAACTTATATCAAAGTTAAATACAAAATAAATGACAGATTGGAAACAGTTAAAATAGTTGGAGTCAGGAGGTTGACTGTCAATCAGGCTGAAGAGCTGGAAATGTAAACTGAGAAAATACTTATTGCAAAGTTAACAGAATATATACATATATATTAAAACTCCAAGTATTAATAAACTAAAACAAAAACAGAATATTGCAAAAAATAAGATTTGTGCAAGATTTATAATCATCTAAGTTTTGTTATTTCTCATCTGTTTGATTGCTTGTTGCAGCTCTTTCATTGATGGTGACTCAGCCACGGATTGTCCTTCTGAGCTCACTCTCTCAGCGGAGCAGGTAAGGGCTGTTTGGCTGCGGCTGCTTGAAGGCTCGGTGACGTTTGTTTAACAGTTTAAATTTGAAAATTTTTTTTAAAAAGCGCGGAGCCGACCCGGAAGCTGGTGTAACCCAAGCTTACCTGGGTAAGTTTTTTTCTATAAAGGCGCGCAAGAGAGGAACCCAAGGCACTACAGAGGTAGTGCCTCCCACCCGCACTCCTCCTCTAACCTAATAATAAGACCCGCTGTGGTAAGAAGGTAAGTGCTGCATTTTGCTTATTCTAGTGTTTAGACCTAGTTTTTTTTTTAAAGGTTATTTTTACAGGGCTGGCAGTGAAGGCAGTGCAATGTTCCTCTTGCAGCATGTTTGAGGTGAGGGATGCCATGGTAGTCCCTGCTGATTACACTTGCAGGAAGTGCACCCATCACCAGCTCCTCCAAGACCGTGTTAGGGAACTGGAGCTGGAGTTGGATGAACTTGGGATCATTCGGGAGGCAGAGGGGGTCATAGATCGGAGCTTTAGGGAAGTGGCAACTCTAAAGATTGCAGACAGATGGGTGACAGTGAGGGGGACTGGGAGGAAGCAGCCAGTGCAGGGACCCCCTGCGGCCATTCCCCTCAAGAGCAAGTATACCGTTTTGGATACTTGGGGGGGGAACGACTTACCAGGGGTAAGCAATGGGGTTCAGGCCTCTGCCACGGAGCCTATCCCCGTTGCTCAGAAGGGAAGGGTGGACAAGAGCAGAGCAATAGTTATTGGAGACTCGATAGTTCGGGGCACAGATAAGTGGTTTTGTGGGGGCGAGAGAGACTCACGTTTGGTATGTTGCCTCCCAGGTGCAAGGGTACGTGATGTCTCTGATCGTGTTTTCTGGGTCCTTAAGGGGGAGGAGGAGCAGCCCGAAGTTGTGGTCCACATTGGCACCAACGACATAGGTAGGAAGAGGGATGAGGATGTTAAGCAGGCTTTCAGGGAGCTAGGTTGGAAGCTCAGAGTTAGAACAAACAGAGTTGTTGTCTCTGGTTTGTTACCCGTGCCACGTGATAGAGAGTCGAGGAATAGGGAGAGAGAGCAGTTAAATGCGTGGGTACAGGGATGGTGCAGGAGGGAGGGATTCCAGTTTCTGGATAACTGGGGTTCTTTCTGGGGAAGGTGGGACCTCTATAAACAGGATGGTCTACACCTGAACCTGAGGAGCACCAGTATCCTTGGGGGGAGGCTTGCTAGTGCTCTTTGGGGGTTAAACTAACTCTGCAGGGGCATGGGAACCTAGACTGTAGCTTTAGAGTGCAGGATCTGGAGTGTAGGGAGGTTAGGAACATGGCATCAATCTCGAAGGAGGGTGCCTGTAAACAGGAAGGTGGCTTGAAGTGTGTATACTTCAATGTGAGAAGTATACGAAATAAGGTAGGTGAACTTGCAGCGTGGGTTGGTACTTGGGAGTTCGATGTTGTGGCTATTACGGAGACATGGGTAGAACAGGGACAGGATTGGTTGTTGCAGGTTCCAGGGTTTAAATGTTTTAGTAGGGTCAGAGGTGGGGGTAAAAGAGGGGGAGGTATGGCATTGCTCGTCAAAGATAGTATTACAGCAGTGGAAAGGACAATGGATGAAGACTGGCCATCTGAGGTAGTTTGGGCTGAGCTTAGAAATAGGAAAGGTGAGGTCACCCTGTTAGGAGTTTTCTACAGGCCTCCTAATAGTCCTAGAGACGTAGAAGAAAGGATTGCGAGGATGATTCAGGAGAAGAGTGAAAGTAATAGGGTGGTTGTTATGGGGGCTTTAACTTTCCAGATATTGACTGGGAAAGCTATAGCTCGAGTACGTTAGATGGGTCGGTGTTTGTCCAATGTGTGCAGGAGGGTTTCCTGACACAATATGTAGACAGGCCAACAAGAGGTGAGGCCATACTGGATTTGGTTCTGGATAACGAACCAGGCCAGGTGTTAGAATTGGAGGTAGGTGAGCACTTTGGGGACAGTGACCACAATTCGGTGACTTTTACTCTAGTGATGGAGAGGGATAAGTGTGCACTACAGGGCAAGAGTTATAGCTGGTGGCAGGGAAATTGGGATGCGTGGCTTGGAAAAGTAGGCTTCAAGGGAAGGGTGCAATCGATATGTGGAGCTTGTTCAAGGAGCAACTATTGAGTGTCCTTGATAAGTATGTACCTGTCAGGCTGGGAGGAAAGGGTCGTGTGAGGGAGCCGTGGTTTAACAAGGAATTGGAATCCCTTGTTAAAGGGAAGAGGACGGCCTATGTAAAGATGAGGCGTGAAGGTTCAATTTGGGCGATTGAGAGTTATAAGGTAGCCAGGAAGGATCTAAAGAGAGGGCTAAGAGCAGCAAGGAGGGGACATGAAAAGTCCTTGGTTAGTAGGATTAGGGAAATCCCAAAGGCTTTCTATAGGTATGTCAGGAATAAAAGAATGACTAGGGTAGGAATAAGTCCAGTCAAGGATAGTAGTGGGAAGTTGCGTGTGGAGGCTGAAGAAATTGAGGAGATACTGAATGAATACTTTTCGTCAGTATTCACTCAGGAACAGGACATTGTTGCCGATGTGAATATTGAGTCACAATTAATTAGAATGGATGGCTTTGAGGTATGTAGGGAAGAGGTTTTGGAAATTCTGGAAAGAGTGAAAATAGATGAGTCCCCTGGGCCTGATGGCATTTATCCTAGGATTCTCTGGGAAGAAAGGGAGGAGATTGCAGAGCCATTGGCCTTGACTTTTATGTCCTCGTTGTCTACAGGAATAGTGCTAGAAGACTGGAGGATAGCAAATGTGATTCCCTTGTTCAAGAAGGGGAGTAGGGATAACCCTAGTAACTATAGGCCAGTGAGTCTCACTTCTGTTGTGGGCAAAGTCTGAAAGAGAATTGTAAGGAATAGGATTTATGAACATCTGGATAGGAATAATGTGATCAAGGATAGTCAGCATGGTTTTGTGAAGGGTAGGTCGTGCCTCACAAACCTTATTGAATTCTTTGAGAAGGTGACTAAGGAGGTGGACGAGGGTAAAGCGGTAGATGTGGTGTATATGGATTTTAGCAAGGCATTTGATAAGGTTCCCCATGGTAGGCTACTGCAAAAAATACGGAGGTATGGCATTGAGGGTGAGTTGGAGGTTTGGATTAGGAATTGGCTGGCTGGAAGAAGACAGAGGGTAGTAGTTGATGGTAAAGGTTCATCTTGGAGTGTTGTTACTAGCGGTGTTCCGCAAGGATCTGTTTTGGGACCATTGCTGTTTGTCATTTTTATAAATGACCTGGAGGAGGGGCTAGAAGGTTGGGTGAGCAAGTTTGCGTATGATACGAAAGTCGGTGGAGTTGTTGACAGTGAGGAAGGATGTGGCAGGTTACAGGGGGATATAGATAAGCTGCAGAGCTGGGCAGAAAGGTGGCAAATGGAGTTCAATGTGGCTAAGTGTGAAGTGATTCACTTTGGTAAGAGTAACAAGAAGATGGGGTACTGGGCTAATGGTCGGCTACTTGGTAGTGTGGATGAGCAGAGGGATCTTGGTGTCCATGTGCACAGATCTCTGAAAGTTGCCACCCAGGTAAATAGTGCTGTGAAGAAGGCATATGGCGTACTGGCTTTTATTGGTGGAGGAATTGAGTTCCGGAGTCCTGAGGTCATGTTGCAGTTGTATAAGACTCTGGTGCGGCCTCATCTGGAGTATTGTGTGCAGTTTTGATCGCCATACAATAGGAAGGATGTGGAGGCACTGGAACGGGTGCAGAGGAGGTTTACCAGGATGTTGCCTGGTATGGTAGGAAGATCGTATGAGGAAAGGCTGAGGTACTTGGGGCTGTTTTCATTGGAGAAAAGAAGGTTTAGGGGTGACTTGATAGAGGTGTACAAGATGATTAGGAGTTCAGATAAGGTTGACCATGAGAACCTTTTTCCACGTATGGAGTCAGATATTACGAGGGGGCATAGCTTTAAATTAAGGGATGGTAGGTATAGGACAGATTTTAGGGGTAGATTCTTTACTCAGCGAGTCACGAGTTCATGGAATGCCCTGCCAGTAACAGTGGTGGACTCTCCCTCTTTATGGGCATTTAAACGGGCATTGGATAGGCATATGGAGGATAGTGGGCTAGTGTAGGTTAGGTGAGCTTGGATCAGCGCAACTTCGAAGGGCCTGTACTACGCTGTATTTTTCTATGTTCTATGGGCCCTGGGAGATATACTGGAGGGTATCAGCTATCCCTGTGGATTCACTGTGTTGTTCACAATGTTCTTTCCAGTATTAACAGATGATATTGTCATCCTTGAGAAGATAAGCACAATCTTATGAATAAATTAGATTTTGTCCATTGGATCTCAGTCTCTATGTGATTCTATTGACTTCAAAACTTTTCAGATATTATGATCACCAACATATTGTTGGATTCTTGAGTATTCTCTTCCAACTTGTGTTTGGGTGTCAGCTGTTGTTAAATTGGTGCCTTTTCCAGTTATAACCTTCAGTTGTTCTGCCCTGCAATAAAGGCTGATTACTTTTGTTATTGGAGGTCATATATTTCAGATCAGTTCATCAAGCCTGTCCTGAGTTGTCCCATGTCACAAGGGTTAGAAAAGATTTACAAAGATGTTACCAGGGTTGGAGCATTTGAACTATAGGGAGAGGTTGAATAGGCTGAGGCTGTTTTCCCTGGAGCGTGAGAGGCTTGGGCGGAGGGAGGGGGGGCACCTAACAGAGGATAAAATCATGACGGGCATGGATAGGATAAATAGACAAAGCTTCTCCCCGGGGTGGGGGGGTGGGGGCCTGGAGTGGAGGGAGTCCAGAACTAGAGGATATAGGTTAAGGGTGAGAGGGGAAAGATATAAAAAACACCTAAGGGGCAACTGTTTCACTCAGAGGGTGGTACCTCTATGGAATGAGCTGCCAAAGGAGGTGGTGGAGGCTGGTACAATTGCAACATTTTAAAGACATCTGGATGGGTATATGACAGCATGGACGGGTTGGACTGAAGGGTCTGTTTCCGTGCTGTACATCTCTATGACTCTATGACCACCCATCATGGACACGGCAGGTACTCATGTGACTTGGCCAATGTGTTCTCCCTCATACGCTGCAGGCAAGGATGCCCCCAGGCATAGTAAATAGCAAGACCAAGCAGACACTATGACACCATTCAATGATTGCCAGACAGGGATGTTCAGTGGTCAAGGACATTTGGCCTCAGATCTTCAGGTGACTGCCCTCCAAGGCAGACTTCGGGATACAGAACAATGCAGAATGGCCAAGCAGAGGCTGGTAGCCAAGTTTGGTACCATAAGAATGGCTTCAGTGGGAACCTCGGGTTCTTGTCACGCGACAGGTGACCCCACTACACTATACACACATGTACACACACACACACTTACAATCACACTCGCACAGATCCTTTCTCATACACTTGCTCTCTTTCAGATATACACACACCCCCTCTCACAGGCATATATTCCATCACACTCGTGTATACATACACACACACACACACACACACACACACACACGTCTATGCAATGAATTTGCATTTGCAGATACATTCTATTTTGTCTATATACAGTCAATCCATGTGACATTTTATAAATTCCTTTGTAAACAGAACTGCTCCGACTCAAGGCAAGAATACATACAGACTCTAACCTCACACCTGTAATGCACTGTCTGAGTCGAGATGTCACTTTTCTTTAAATCTTAAGTTATCTTGGGTATGTGACTTGAAAAACATTCTGGGTTTTACACATTAACAAATTGAAACCTGCAACCCATTCTAAGTGATTAAAGACTTAACAGCAATCTATGTTTTTTCAATACATCATGTGAGTTGTGTGACACTACAATTTTTTCTATAAATTCTGTGTCCTGTGATCCTGACCCACTGGCTACCAAGCAGCGTTCCAATAGCTCGTACTTCCAAATAAACCTGTTGGACTATAACCTGGTGTTGTGTGATTTTTAACTCTATTTCTTCAGCTTATGACCCAGTATGGAACAAAATGCACTTTCACTTAAACATCCATTTAATTTTTAAATCTAGCACGGTATTGCCATCTGTGAATTTTAAATAACAGTCATGTGAGCTCATCGCATTGTCACACATATGCGTACCATCATGTGCTGTGAGGATTTGAAGTCGATCCAGTCATTGCATATGATATCACCTATATTTTATGACCAAACAAAGATATTTGGAAAAACATGAGATGTATTCACTGCGACAACAGGTTTTATTACTGTGGAAATGATGACCAAAAGTTGTATTTTAGCTTCTATTAACAAGTGGCAATATTCCATAGGCTGATTAATTGAGAATAAGATCTCAGGTTTCCTCTGTATACAGGAATGTTTTAATTATGGTGGTAGTATCTTTTGCTTTTCCAAACATGCAGTCTAAGTTGGCCTCCTCATTGTAAATGTTGCCTGTTATAGAGTATTCAAAATCTGCGTTGACAATATTGAAGTTGCCACATTCAAATTCAAGACAGTTCTTGATCATAGGTTGATGTCAAAGTTATTTTACATGTGGCATTTGCCAGTGTGAGTTCCAATGTCATGTGCTTGTGGAGTGCATTCTTCTATACCTGATTAACATCCATTTAATCTTTAAATCTAGCACTGCATTACCATCTGTGAATTTCAAATAACAGTAATGTGAGCTCATCACATGGTGCGCATATATGTGACAATCATGTGCTGTGACTATTTGAAATCAATCCAGTCATTGCATATGATAGCTAACAAAAACAAGAAACAATGCACAAACAGCTGCAATCATTTCATATAGCAGCACCACTTGGGCTGGAGCAAAGTAACAGTCAACAGAACATAAAAACATAAGAACTAGGAGCAGGAGAAGGCAATTCAGCCCATGGAAATGCTCTGCATTTAATATGAACATGGCTGATCTCAAGTTGAAAAGTGTGGCGCTAGAAAAGCACAGCAAGTCAGGCAGCATCCAAGCAGCAGGAGAATCAAGTTTTGGGCATCAGGAATAGCTGATCTCATCTCAGCCTCAACTCCACTTTCCTGCCCATTCCCTATAAGCCTTTAATGCATCAATAATTAAAAACCTGTGTATCGCCTCCTTAAATTTACATCTGCTCTATGGCGACTTTATTAATTCCCTTCGGCATCTTATATACCTCAATTAGATTGCCTCTCATCCTTCTAAACTCTCGTGAGTAAAGGCTTAAACTGTTCAATCTCTCCTCATGAGACAAACAAAAGAGGAGTGATGAGCCTTAGATACAAGGGAAGAAAATGGAGTCAGTGGAAAAGGATATGGCAGAGAATGGCATGGAGATGGAGGGCGGCACGGTGGCACAGTGGTTAGCACTTCTGCCTCACAGCGCATGAGACCCGGGCTCAATTCCTGACTCAGGCGACTGACTGTGTGGAGTTTGCACGTTCTCCCCGTGTCTGCGCGGGTTTCCTCCGGGTGCTCCGGTTTCCTCCCACAGTCCAAAGATGTGCGGGTCAGGTGAATTGGCCATGCTAAATTGCCCGTAGTGTTAGGTAAGGGGTAAATGTTGGGGTATGGGTGGGTTGCGCTTCGGCGGGTCGGTGTGGACTCGTTGGGCTGAAGGGCCTGTTTCCACACTGTAAGTAATCTAAAGAAGGAGAAGAGAAGAAACGAAGAAAAGGGAGCAGGGACCACTTGTAAAACTTGTCTTTAATTCAGGCCTCTTACTAATTCATTCTTTAAATAATCTAAACCAGTTTTTGATCAGCATAGGTAATCCCTGTTCCTATCCTTTTTTGTCTTGCATCAAAGTTATTTTGTTTGCTCTAAAATGTTTTTCAAATGTATTGTTGCTTACTTTTTTTTAGAACTCCTCTCCCATATATTTTGACTCTATCACCTTATAGGACATGAAAAACAATACAGAATTAAGCACATCTACAGATCAAAAAGGAAACAGTTTACAACAGTATTACCTGTATCTTGATGAAAAATCTTAGCGTCAGCAGTTAAACTAACCTACATATCATTGTAAATGTTCACAATTGCCACATAATCTGAACCAATACTCAGATTCAACGTGGCAGAATTTATCTCATGACATAGTCCAGCTGCAAATTAACAAATGGCAAACAAATTTACTTGTTATCTATTTGAACTCCACAGCATAATCAACTTTTTCATTGATTCATTGTTAATATCAAGTAAAAACAACTAAAGCAATTTGAATGGCAGCTTTCCTACCATAACTGTAGCGGAGTAAGTACTCTTGACAGCAGGTGTGTCAAAGCAGGGGAAGAAGGACCTGTTACACACTGAGTGACCATGTGTGAAAAGGAATGGTTTGGAATTTCCACTTGTTAATTCTGGATCCAGCCACCAAATCTGCAAGTATGAAAAAAAGCAAAATACGTGAATCACTAACTGCTTTAAATTAAGGTTTTACTTTGTGATTATTGCATGTTGTTGGACAATTGGTCTTAATTTCAGTTTTGATTTGTGAATCCTGTACAATCACTCTCCAGTTGGTGAGATTTGAAAAATTAGATTCAGAATCCAATATTTTATGTCATTGTTGTTTATGCCATTGAAAGATCTGGTGCATCTTAGAATGCATAAAGACCATAAAATTGTGTTACATAATTAATATGGAAATATTTCAATTAATGCAGCAAACACAAATATATTATTTTGGAAGAAAGCAGCAGTTGACAGTTGAAAATCTACACATTCATTGTGAAAAAGGTTTAGCACTGTGGCCTCTTCTGAAATGAAACTTTTCAGCTCATTTCTAATGAGGCCATTTGTAAAACAAATAGCATGACATGCTGATGTCTATGATTAATAATTCACATGACACTGGGAGTTGCACTTCGGTAGTAAGCAGATAAATCTCAGCTATATGAAAAATACACACAAGAAATTGTCCAAGGGAAAAGTGGAGTTTCCCTGATGATTTAAAATCAGAAGTCTTATTATTATAAACACAACATAGAACTTTATACCATGCAAAATATTTTCTAGTTTTCAAGTTTGTGTCAAGTTAAATGACAATATTCAGTTAGCTCAGTTGGTTGGATGGCTGGTTTGTGATACCAACATCATAGGTTCAATTCCTGCACTGACTGAGGTTTCCATGAAGGGCTCTGCTTCTCAATCTCTTCCCTCACCTGAAGTGTGATGACCCATGAGTTAAACCACTACCAGACATCTCTCTTGAATGCGACTTTACCTTAAGTGATTGCACCACATAGAAGAAAGCATTAAGAAGGACACTGATTACTCCAAATCTTTAATTGTTCTGATATCACCATGTAAATCTGTACCTCTGCTCAAATTTGTGGTGGATTGAGTAAAATCAAGACACCTTCAAAAATTATGGCAAGATAAAACATATAATGTATAATTATGTGAAAGATAATGCTATAACATATGATTCCAGCAGAAAAAAATTAATACATTGTCGAAGAGGCAAGAATTGTGGGAATTATACTTCTCTGAATGTTGCTGGAGGTTACAAGGATCAAAGGGATTTGAACATGAGGATGAAAACTTTCAAATTAATTTATTGGTAGAATGTGTGCAAGAGGTCATGTGGTCAGTGGCTGATGTTCCTGCCTCTAAGCTAGAAGTTAGTGGTTCAAGTCCTGCTCCTTGATGGCCAAGGAAGATTAGTTTATAATGTAGCCCAAAATGTTGAGTTGTAAGCAGATTTTGTTTTATATTTTTTGTTTTAGATTTAGCTTTTTAACGTAGGCCACTTTTAAAGGCATTTCAACAAAATACATATTCTGCTGGGTCACCAAAGCAAATAAGCCATCTTGTGTTTTCACTCTCTGTAACACACTAACTCAATTTCAGAACAATAATCACTAGTATTATGAAATCAGCCAATACAAATAGATGATTGATTAGGAAGTCCCCAATTCTACTATAAATTGAACAAACAATTAAAAACCAGTATTTAACAAAGGATGTATTTTCATTAATTTCTACTCATCACTTAACCATTTTAAATACTCCTGTTTGAACAGACTTTGGAACAGAAAGGAACAAGACACCTCTGGGGTCTTATTCAAAGCACTACCTTTCGGTCTGAAACTGGAGACACGATAATGAATAAAGGCTTGTTCATTTTACAGACAAGATGAACACTCCAAAAAACTCCATTGTCTTTATGTTTAAGTTGATATGTGCATGTGGAAAAATCTAATCAAGCTGATCAATTTCACATTATTAACAAAGTAGACTTCAACAACAACTTACACTAAGGAGAGGGTTCTTATCCAATGATTGGGTTTATAAAAAATGGTTCTGTGAGTCATCATTTTGAATATACCATATATCCTGTTCAGTAAAAAGGTGTTACTGTGTCTCAGGCTATAACTGGAGTCAAAAGTTTAGGGATAACAAAAAGGTATCCCTAAAGTTTTCGGGGGCTATTCTCAGATCAGACTATAGAACATTACAGCGCAGTACAGGCCCTTCGGCCCTCGATGTTGCACCAACCTGTCATGCCAATCTGAAGCCCATCTAACCTACCATGTACGTCCATAAGCTTGTCCAATGACGACTTAAATGTACTTAAAGTTGGCGAATCTACTACCGTTGTAGGCGAAGCATTCCATACCCTTACTACTCGCTGAGTAAGAAACGACCTCTGACATCTGTCCTATATCTATCACCCCTCAATTTAAAGCTATGCCTCCTTGTGCTTGCCGTCACCATTCTTGGAAAAAGGCTCTCCCTGTCCACCCTATCTAACCCTTTGATTATCTTATACGTCTCTATTAAGTCAACTCTCAACCTTCCTCTCTCTAACGAAAACAGCCTCAAGTCCCTCAACCTTTCCTCGTAAGACCTTCCCTCCATACCAGGCAACATTCTGGTAAATCTCCTCTGCACCCTTTCCAAAGCTTCCACATCCTTCTTATAATGCGGTGACCAGAACTGTACACAATACTCCAAATGTGGCCGTACCAGAGCTTTGTCCAGCTGCAGCATAACCTCATGGTTCCGGAACTTGATCCCTCTATTAATAAAAACTAAAACACTGTATGCCTTCTTAACAACCCTGTCAACCTGGATGGCAACTTTCAAGGATCTGTGTAACGGGACACCGAGATCTCTCTGCTCATCTACACTACCAAGAATCTTAGCATTAGCTCAGTTCTTTGCATTCCGGTTACTCTGACCAAAGTGAATCACCTCACACTTGTCCGCATTAAACTCCATTTGCCACCTCTCAGCCCAGTTCTGCTGCTTATCTATGTCTCTCTGTAACCTACAACATCCTTCATCACTATCCACAACTCCACCGACCTTAGTGTCGTCTGCAAAGTTACTGACCCACCCTTCTATGCCCTCATCCAGGTCGTTTATAAAAGTGATGAACAGCAGTAGACCCAACACTGACCCTTGCGGTACACCACTGGTAACTGGACTCCAGGCTGAACATTTCCCATCAACCACTACCGTCTGTCTTCTTTCAGCAAGCCAAATACTAATCCAAACTGCTATATCTCCCACAATCCCATTCTCCCGCATTTTGTACAAGAGCCTACTGTGGGGAACCTTATTGAACGCCTTGCTGAAATCCATATATACCACATGAACCAGTTTACTCTCATCCGCCTGTTTGGTCACCTTCTCAAATAATTCTATAAGGTTTGTGAGGCACGACCTACCCTTCACAAAACCGTACTGACTATCCTAATCAAATTATTCTTTTCTAGATGATTATAAATCCTATCTCTTATAACTTTTTCCAACACTTTAACAACAACTGAAGTAAGGCTCACAGGTCTATAATTACCTGGGTTGTCTCTACTCCTCTTCTTGAACAGGGGAACCACATTTGCTATCCTCCAGTCTTCTGGCACTATTCCTGTAGACAATGACGATTTAAACATCAATGCCAAAGGCTCGGCAATCTCCTCCCTGACTTTCCAGAGGATCATAGGATAAATTCCATCTGGCCCAGGGAACTTATCTATTTTCACACTCTGCAGGATTTCTAATACCCCTTCCTTGTGAACCTCAATCACACCTAGTCTAGTAGCCTGTATTTCCGTATTCTCCTTAACAACATGGTAGTTTTCTAGAGTGAATACTGTCAAAAAATATTCATTAAGTACTTCCCCTATCTCCTCTGACTCCACATACAACTTCCCACTACTATCCCTGATTGGCCCTAATCTTACTCTCGTCATTCTTTTATTCCTTAAATACCTACAGAAAGCCTTAGGGTTTACCCTGATCCTATCTGCCAACAACTTCTCATGTCTTCTCCTGGCTCTTCTGAGCTCTCTCTTTAGGTTTTTTCTGGCTACCTTGTAACCCTCAAGCCCCCTAACTGAGCCTTCACATTTCATCCTAACATAAGCCTTCTTCTTCCTCTTGACCAGAGATGCCACTTCCTTCATAAACCACGGCTCCCGCACTCTACAGCGTCCTCCCTGTCTGACAGGTACATACTTATCTAGGACGCACAGGAGCTTTTCCTTGAATAAGCTCTACATTTCAAATGTGCCAATGCCCTGCAGTTTCCTTCGCCATCCTATGCTTCCTAAATCTTGCCTAATTGCATCATAATTGCTTTTCCCCCAGCTGTAACTTGCCCAGTGGTATACACCTATCCCTTTCTATCACTAAAGTAAACATAACAGAATTGTGATCGCTATCACCAAAGTGCTCACCTACTTCCAAGTCTAACACCTGACCGGGCTCATTACCCAGTACCAAATCTAACGTGGCTTTGCCCCTCCCCCCACCCTCACCTCTTTTACCATCTTCTCGGTTCTTACTGAAACATCTAAATCCTGGATCCTGCAACAACCATTCATTCCTTGCTCTATCCATGTCTCTGAAATTGCCACATCGAAGTCTCAGATACTAACCCATCTGCAAGTTCACCCACCTTATTCTGGATGCTCCTGGCGTTGAAGTAGACACACTTCAAACCAACTTCTTGCTTGCCAGTGCCATCTTGCGTCCCTTAAACTTGATTTCGGACCTCCCTCCTCTCAACCTTTTCTACACTCGAGCTACAATTTTGGTTCCCATCTCCCTGCTGACTGCAGGTCAAGCTCCTGTCAGTGTGAAAAGTGGAGGTGCTTTGTCTCAATAAGGGAAAGATTGTCCATTAGATGGGTTTCTGATTGGTTCATTAGATTAAAGCCTGCCTTGTATTTCTAATAACTGTAATGTTTTGCATCTTTGCTGGTCAGTTAAACAATCTTTAATTCTGAGATTTGTGTATTGTGTTTGCTCATTCAGAATAAAATCTGATATTATTTATTAATTCAATGTATTAGTTGAATTTGAAGCATCTGAACTAAATAATTTGAATGTTTAATTCAAGATTTTAAATAGGCATTCACAATTAAACTGACCCAATTTAAACATCCTTTCCAAACTATCAAGTGATTACTTGAAAATCATTCCAACATATGAAAATGATACGTACTAAGACCGGAAGAGATTCCTGATCGATCATTCCTGAAGCCTCTGACATCACTATCCAAAAGTCCAAACCAACAATATTTTGCAGTATTGCTTTGTCAAACCAACTTAAACTCTGAGGGGGTTTGGTTGGGTTAGTTGGCTGACTGGCTAGAATGAATCAAATTAGTCGAAAGCGAGGACTGCAGATGCTGGAGATCACTGGAAAAGCATAGCAGATCAGGCAGCATCCGAGGGGCAGAAGAGTCGACGTTTCAGGCATAAGACTTTCATCCCAATGCACAGTGCATTGGAGGATGAGATTAGGGAGGACATAGACAGTATTTACAGTCACAGGAACGTGCTGGCAGACAGCAAGTTGGTTTGAAGTGTGTCTACTTCAACTACAGAACTATCTGAAATAAAGTAGGTGAGCTTGCAGCATGGATAAGTACCTGGGTCTTCAATGTGGTGCCATTTCCGATATATGGATAGAACAGGGTCAAGAATGGGTGTTGCAGGTTCCAGGGTTTAGATTTTTCATTAAAACAGGGAAGGTGGTAAAAGAAGGGGAGGTGTGGACTTGTTAGTCAAGGACAGTAAAATGGTGGCTGAAAGAACTTTTGACGAGGCTTCGTCTACTGAGGTGGTATGGGCTGAGATTAGAAACAGGAGAAGAGAGGTTACATTGCTGGAAGTTTTTTTATAGGCCTCCACAGAGTTCCAGGGATGTGGAGGAGAGAATCGACACAACAATTCTGGGTAGGAGTGAAAGGAACACTGGTCATTATGAGGTACTTTAACTTCCCCAACATTGGCTGGAAATGCTATAACTCTAGTACATCGGATGGATCGGTTTTTGTCCAATGTATGCAAGAGGGTTTCCTGACACAGTATGTCGAAGAGGGGACAAGATGGGAGGCCACACCGGATCTGGTGCTTGGTAATGAACCAAGCGAGGTGTTTGATTTAGTGGTAGGTGAACAATTTGGAGAGAGTGACCATAATTCAGTAATGTTTAGTTTAGTGGTGGAAAGGGTTAGGTACATGCCACAGGGCAAGAGTTATTCATGGGGCAAGGGCAATTATAATGTGATGAGGAAAGACTTAGGATGCATAGAATGGGGTAGCAAAATGCAGGGGATGTGGACAATCGAAATGTGAAGCTGGTTTAAGGAACTGATATTGCGTGTCCTTGATAGTTATATCCCTGTCAGGTAGGGAGGAAGTGATAAGGGTAGGGAGGAAGTGATAAGGTAAGGGAACTGTGGTTTACTACAGCAATCGCATCTCTTGTTAAGCGGAAGAAGGAGGCTTATGCGACAATGAGACAAGATGGTTCAGATGAGGTGATGGAGAGTTTCAGATTAGCTAGAAAGGATTTAAAGAGAGAGTTAAGAAGAGCAAAGAGAAGACATGAGTAGTCTTTACGGGCAGAATAAAGGAGAACCCTAAAGCTGTCTATAGATATGTAAGGAATAAAAGGATGACTGGGGTAGGAATAGGGTCAGTCAAAGACAGAAGTGGGAAGTTGAGTGTGCACCATGTGGAGATCGGAGAGGTGCTAAACGAACATTTCTCATCAGTTTTCACTCAGGAAAAGGAGAATTTTGTAGAGGAGAAGAATGAGATACGAGATATTAGACTAGAAAGAATCGAGGTTAGTAAGGAGGTAGTGTTATCAATTCTAGAAGGAATGAAAGTAGACAGGTCCCCTGGACCGGATGGGATTTATCCAAGGATTCTCTGGGAAGTTAGGGAGGAGATGCTGGAGCTTTTGGCTTTGATCTTTGAGTCATCATTGTCTACAAGTTTAGAATCAGAGGACTGAAGGATGGCAAATGCTGTGATCTTGTTCAAGAAGGGCAGTAGAGATGACCCAGGTAATTATAGATCAGTGAGCCTTACGTCTGATGGAGGAAAAGTTTTGGAAGGGATTATAAAAGATAGGATTTATAATCATCTAGAAAGCAACAATTTGATTCCAGATAGTCAACATGGTTTTGTCAAGGGCAGGTCATGTCTCATAAACCTCAGTTCTTTGAGAAGCTGACCAAGCATGTGGATGAGGGTAGGGTAGTTGATATGGTGTACATGGACTTCAGTAAAGCCTTTGATAAGGTTCCACGCGGGAGAAAATGCAGAGGCATAGGATTGAGGGTGATTTAGCAGTTTTGATTAGAAATTGGCTTTCTGTAAGGAGGCAGCGAGTGGTGGCCAATGGAAAATATTCAGCCTGGAGTCCAGTTACTTGTGGCGCCCACAAGGATCTGTTTTGGGACCATTACTGTTTGTCATTTTTATAAATGACTTGGATGCAGGCATAGGTGTATGGGTTAGTAAGTTTGCAGATGACACTAAAGTCGGAGCAGTGGATGGTGTGGAAGAATGTTGCAAGTTGCAGGAGGACTTGGATAACCTGCAGAATTGTGCTGAGAGGTAGCAATTGGAGTTCAATGCAGATAAATGTGAGGTGATTCACTTTGGGGAGAATAATAGGAAGGCAGAATACTGAGTCAATAGAAAGATTCTCGGTAGTGTGGATGTGCAGAGAGACCTTGGAGTCCATGTACATAGACCCCTGAAAGTTGCCAACCAGTTTCACAGTGCTGTTAAGAAGGCATACAGTGTGTTAGGTGTTATTGCTAGAGGAATTAAGTTCCAGAGCTGTAACGTCCTGCTGCAACTATACAAAGCTAATGCAGAAGCACTTGGCATATTGTGTACTGTTCTGGTCACCCCATTACAGGAAGGATGTGGAAGCATTGGAAAAGGTGCAGAGGAGATGTACCAAGATGTTGTCTGGTTTGGAGGGAAGGTCTTATGAGGAAAGGCTGAGAGACTTGGTCTGTTCCTATCGGAGAGAAGAAGGCTAAGAGGGGATTTGATCGAGACATACAAGATGATCAGAGGATTAGATAGGGTAGACTGTGAAAGGCGTTTTCCTGGGATGATGACGTCAGCTTGTACAAGGAGCATAGCTACAAATTGAGAGGTGATAGATTTAATACAGATGTCAGAGGCAGGTTCCTAACTCTATGTGGTAAGGGCATGGAATGCCCTGCCTACCAATGTAGTTAACTCAACCACATTAGGGACATTTAAACAATCCTTGGATAAGCACATGGATAATGATGGGATAGTGGAGGGGGATGGGCTTAGATTAGTTCACAAGTCGGCGCAACATTGAGGGTGCTGTATTGTTCTATGCCATCTTGTCACTCCCATGGCAGAAGCTGTAGGCCAGACCTGTCTTTAGGCAGGAAACTGACGGTGTGTGTGTGTGTGTATGTGTCTGTGTGTGTCTGTGTGTGTTGGGGGGGGCAACTCTGACTGAGAGTGAATAGTAGTTAAAGGCAGCAAAACATTGGAGCAGCTTACACTTCGTCAGAGTGGAAGATGTGACCAGGCAGGGAACAATTTGACATTTTGACAGAGTGATGAGGAGAGAAGGTGAGGTGAAGCAAGGGCTACCAGGAAGAGTAAGTTTTCCTGCTTAAAAAGGGACTTATCTTGGGAGTCGGGCCTACATTTTGACAGAGCGCCGAGATGGTGAGGTAAAGCGAGGGCTGCGGGGAAGGTAAGGGCTTAATTTATATTTGGGCAGTGGCTAAACCCGAGATACTACACATGTAGTATCTCCCTCCCGCCCTCCTCTAACCGGAAAGAAAAGACTCTGTAAGGTAAGGCTTTTATTTCTTTCTTACCGTTCTTTTTCATATATTTAAGTGCATTGTTTGATTTTAGTTAGTTCATATAAAGCTAAACTTACAATGGCGGGGACCTCAGACCCTGGCATATGCTCTTGTTTGACGTGGGAGCTTAGGAATGTGTCTGACGTTCCTGACTCTTACACTTGGGGTCTATGTACATAGATCTTTGAAAGTTGCCACTCAGGTGGATAGAGCTTGTAAGAAGGCCTATGGTGTATTAGCGTTCATTAGCAGAGGGATTGAATTCAAGAGTCGTGAAGTGATGTTGCAGCTGTACAGGACTTTGGTTAGGCCACATTTGGAGTACTGTGTGCAGTTCTGGTCGCCTCACTTTAGGAAAGATGTGGAAGCTTTGGAGAGGGTGCAGAGAAGATTTACCAGGATGTTGCCTGGAATGGAGAATAGGTCGTACGAGGATAGGTTGAGTGTTCTCGGTCTTTTCTCGTTGGAACGGCGAAGGATGAGGGGTGACTTGATAGAGGTTTATAAGATGGTCAGAGGAATAGATAGAGTAGACAGTCAGAAACTTTTTCCCCGGGTACAACAGAGTGTTACAAGGGGACATAAATTTAAGGTGAAGGGTGGAAGGTATAGGGGAGATGTCAGGGGTGGGTTCTTTACCCAGAGAGTGGTGGGGGCATGGAATGCGCTGTCCGTGGGAGTGGTAGAGTCAGAATCATTGGCGACCTTTAAGCGGCAATTGGATAGGTACATGGATGGGTGCTTAATCTAGGATAGATGTTCGGCACAACATCGTGGGCCGAAGGGCCTGTTCTGTGCTGTATTGTTCTATGTTCTATGTTCTACTTGCAAAACGTGTGTACAGCTGTAGCTCTTGTTTAATCGCATGACAGCTCTGGAGCTGTGGATGGACTCACTGTGGAGCATCCGCGATGCTGAGGAGATTGTGGATAGCATGTTTAGTGAACTGGTCACACCGCTGGTTAGAATTGCTGAGGGAGACAGTGAATGGATGACCAAAAGACAGAAAGAGAGTAGGAAGACAGTGCAGGTGTCCCCTGTGGTCATATCCCTCCAAAACAGGTACACCATTTTGGATACTGTTGGGGCGGATGGCTCACCAGGAGAGGGCAGCAGTTGTTAAGATCATGGCACAGTGGTGGGCACTGCTGTTCAGAAGGGCGGGAAAAAGACTCGCAGGGCTATAGTCATAGGGGATTTATTGTGGGCGGAGTAGTTAGGCGGTTCTGTGGCTAAAAACGGGACTCCCAGATGGTATGTTGCCTCCCAGGTCCTCGGGTCAGGGATGTCACCGATCAGCTGCAGAGCATTCTAAAAGGGGAGGATGAACAGCCAGTTGTCTTGATGCATATAGGCACCAGCGATGTAAGTAGAAAACGAGATGAGGTCCTGAAGGAAGAATTCAGGGAGTTAGGAGAGAAGTTAAAGAGGAGGACCTCAAAGGTAGTGATCTCGTGATTACTACCAGTGCCACATGCTAGCCAGAGTAGAAATGAAAAAATAGGCAGAATGAACACATGGCTTGAGAGATGGTGAAACAGGGAGGGGTTCAGATTTGTTGGACATTGGGACCAGTTCTGGGAAAGGTGGGACTATTACAAAATGGACGGTCTACATGTGAACCAGACCGGAACCAATGTTCTCGGGGGAGTTTTTGCTACTGCTGTTGGGGAGGTTTTAAACTAATGTGGCAGGGGACGGGGAACTAGAAGAGAAAACAAGTAGGCAGTGGGGTGGAGACTGGAGATTGTAAGAATCACAAAGAATGCATTAATAAAAGGGAAGAATAGGCAGAGCGCAGATAAGCGCAAAAGAACTGATGGCCTGAAATGCATCTACTTTAATGCAAGGAGTATAGTGTGTAAGGCAGATGAACTTAGGGCTTGGATTGGTGCCTGGGAGTATGATGTTATTGTAATCACAGAGACTTGGTTGAAGGAAGAGGATGATGATTGGCAACTAAATGTTCCAGGATATAGATGCTTCGGACAAGACAAGGAGGGAGGTAAAAGGAGGGGTGGAGTTGCATTGTTGGTCAGGGATGATAACACAGCTGTGCTAAAGGAGGACACTATGGAGGTCTTGGGTAGTGAGGCATTATGGGTGGAGCTGAGAAATAAGAAGAGTGCAGTTACATTGTTGGGGCTGTGTTGCAGGTCTCCCAACAGTGACCCTAAGGTAGAAGAACAAATAGGTAAACAGATTATGGAAAGATGTAGAGGCAATAGGGTAGTGGTGATGAAAAATTTTAATTTCCCAACATTGACTGGGATACAATAAGAGTCAGAGGTCTGGATGGGGTAGAATTTGTAAAAAGTGTCCAGAAGAGTTTTCTAGAGCAGTATGTCAGTAGTCCGATGAGGGAAGGGGCCAGATTGGACCTGGTACTGGGGAACGAGCCAGGACAGGTGGTAGAAGTTGCAGTGGGGATTTATTTGGGAACAGTGACCACAATTCTATAAGCTTTAGACTACTTGTAGATAAAGATGAGAGTGGTCCGAAAGGAAGAGTACTAAACTGGGTACTAAAAAGTACTAAATTATATCAAAATCAGGCAGGAGCTCGGAAATGTGGATTGGACACAGCTATTTGAAGGGCAGTCCACATTTGAAACGTGGGAGGCTTTCAAAGATAGGTTAAAGATAGTGCAGGTAAGCATGTCCCGTTGAAGGCAAAGGACAGGAAGGGCAAGATTTGTGAACTGTGGATGACAGGAGAAATTGTATGACTAACCAAGAGGAAAAGGGAAGTGTACATAAGGTCTAGGCAGCTAAGAACAGAACAGGTCCTGGAGGAATATCGGAAGAGTAGGACAAGTCTTAAACGAGAAATCAAGTGGCCCAAAAGGAGTCATGAAATAGCTTTAGCAAGTAAAATTTAGGAGAATCACAAAGCATTTTATTCTTATATAAGAAGCAAACAGGTAACTAAAGAAAGGATTGGCCCACTAAACGATAATGAAGGAAGGCTATGTTTCGAACCTGAGAGAATGGGTGAGATTCTGAATGATTACTTTGCATCAGTGTTCACTGAGGAGAGGAACATGATGAATGCTGAGATTAGAGATAGAAGTTTGATTAATCTGGATCACGTAAGTAGGGAAGATGTGTTGGGTAGGCTAGAGGTCATTAAGGTGGACAAATCCCCAGGACCAGAGACAATCCTGGTAATTATAGACCAGTGAGCCGTACTTCAGTTGTTGGTAAAGTGTTGGAAAAGGCTATAAGAGATAGGAATTATAATCACCTAGAAAAGACTAATTTGATTAGGGATAGCCAGTATGGTTTTGTGAAGGGTAGGTCGTGCCTCACAAACCTTACTGAGTTCTTTGAGAAGGTGACCAAACAGGTAGATGAGAGTAAACCGGTTGATGAAGTGTATATGGATTTCAGCAAGGCGTTCGATAAAGTTCCCCACAGTAGGCTATTGTACAAAATGTGGAGGAATGGGATTGTGGGAGATATAGCAGTTGGGATCAGTAATTGGCTTGTTGAAAGAAGACAGAGGGTGGTGGTTGATGGGAAATGTTCAGCCTGGAGTCCAGTTACCAGTGGTGTACTGCAAGGGTCGGTGTTGGGTCCACTGCTGTTCGTCATTTTTATAAACGACCTGGATGAGGGTGTAGAAGGGTGGGTCAGTAAATTTGCAGATGACACTAAGGTCGGTGGAGTTGTGGATAGTGACGAAGGATGCTGTAGGTTACAGAGAGACATAGATAAGCAGCAGAGCTGGACTGAGAGGTGACAAATAGAGTTTAATGCGGACAAGTGTGAGGTGATTCACTTTGGTCAGAGTAACCGGAATGCAAGGTACTGGGCTAATGGTAAGATTCTTGGTAGTGTAGATGAGCAGAGAGATCTCGGTGTCCCGTTACACAGATCCTTGAAAGTTGCCACCCAGGTTGACAGGGTTGTTAAGAAGGCATACAGTGTTTTAGCTTTCATCAATAGAGGGATCGAGTTCCGGAACCATGAGGTTATGCTACAGCTGTACAAAACTCTGGTGCGGCTACTGTGTACAGTTCTGGTCACTGCATTATAAGAAGGATGTGGAAGCTTTGGAAAGGGTGCAGAGGAGATTTACTAGAATGTTGCCTGGTGTAGAGGGAAGGTCTTACGAGGAAAAGCTGAGGGACTTGAGGCTGTTTTCGTTAGAGAGAAGAAGGTTGAGAGATGACTTAATAGAGACGTATAAGATAATCAGAGGGTTAGACAGGGAGAGCCTTTTTCCAAGAATGGTGAAGGCGAGCACAAGGGGGCATAGCTTTAAATTGAGGGGTGAAAGATATAGGACAGATGTCAGAGGTAGTTTCTTTACTCAGAGAGTAGTAAGGGTATGGAATGCTTTGCCTGCAGCGGTAGTAGATTCGCCAACTTTAAGTACATTTAAGTCGTCATTGGGCAAGCATATGGACATACATGGAACAGTGTAGGTTAGATGGGCTTCAGATTGGTATGACAGGTCAGCGCAACATCGAGGGCCGAAGGGCCTGTACTGCGCTGTAATGCTCTATATGTATCTATGCTAGGTTGCTGAGGGAATCAAGAGAGGAAAGAACTGGGGCCCTGACTGATACCTTTGTGGCATCATTAAATACAGGTACGGTGCTGGAGGACTGGAGGGTTGCTGATGTTGTCCCCCTGTACAAGAAGGATAGTACATTCTAGTATATTCCAGGTAACTACAGACCAGTGAGCCTGATGTCGGTGGTGGGAAAGTTGCTGGAAAGGGTACCAAGGGATAGGATCTATTTATATTTAGAAAACAATGGGCTTATCAGTGATAGGCAACAGGGTTTTGTGTGGGGGAGATCGTGCCTTACCAACTTAATAGAGTTCTCTGAGGGAGTGACCAAGTTGATAGATGAAGGAAGGGCTGTTGATGTTATATACAGGGACTTTAGTAAGGCATTTGATAAGGTTCCCCATGGTAGACTAATGGAGAAAGTGAAGTCACATGGTGTGCAGGGTGTTCTAGCTAGGTGGATAAAGAACTAGTTGAGCAACAGGAGACAGACAGTAGTAGTTGAAGGGAGTTTCTCGAAATGGAGAAAGGTAACCAGTAGTGTTCCAGAAGATTGGTGGAGTAGCAGAAAACATAAGGGATGTCAAAGAATACAGGAGGATATAGATAGACTGAAGAGTTGAACGGAAAAGTGGCAGATGATTTTCAATCCAGAAAAATGTGAGGCGATGCATTTAGGCAAGATTAATTCTAGAGCGAATTGTACAACGAACGGAAGAGCCTAGGAAAAAGTTGATGGGCAGAGAGATCTGGGAGTGCAAGTCCATTGTACTCTGAAGGTTGCTGCACAGGTGGATAGAGTGATCAAGAAGGCATACAGTATGCTTGCCTTCACTGCATGGGATATTGAGAATAAGAGCTGGCAAGTCATGTTAAAATTGTACAGGACGTTGGTTCAGCCGCATTTAGAATACTATGTACAGTTCTGGTCGCCACATTACCAAAAGAATGTGGACGCTTTGGAGAGGGTGCAGAGAAAGTTTACGAGGATGTTGCCTGGTATGGAAGGTGCTAGCTATGAAGAGGGGTTGAGTAGGTTAGGTTTATTTTCATTAGAAAAAAGAAGATTGAGGGGGGGACCTGATTGAGGTTTACAAAATCATGAAGGGTATAGACTGGGAGGATGGAGACAAGCTTTTTCCCAGGGTGAAGGATTCCATAACAAGAGGTCACACTTTCAAGGTGAAAGGTGGAAAGTTTAAGGGGGATACACATGGCAAGTCCTCCACACAGTGTGTGGTGGGCGTCTGGAACGCGTTGCCAGCAGAGGTGGTAGAGGCAGGCACGGTAGATTCATTTAAGATATATCTGGACAAATGCATGAGTAGGTGGGGAACAGAGGGATACAGATGCTTAGGAATTGACCGACAGGTTTAGACAGTACATTTGGATCAGCTCAGGCTTGGAGGGCCGAAGAGCCTGTTCCTGGTCTGTAAAGTTTCTTGGTTCTTTAAAAAAATCAAATTCCTGAGATAGCAGAAGCATGAAAAAAGGCTTAGCAGCAGATGGGCTGATGCAGGATGATGGAAGTAAGCAGCCTTAGTGACGAAGGGGCAGCTCCATCAGTGGTAAACAGGATGCAGAGGTTATGGAAAAGAAGAAATTGGACATTTAGCCTCTTGAGTCTGCTCCACCATTTAAAAAGAACATGGCTGTTCTGATGGGTTCTGAATTCCACATTTGCATCTACCCTTGATAACCCTCAATTCTCCTGCCTAACAAAAATCGATCTTATTCTGTCTTAAAAATATTGAATTACCCTGCCCTACTGCTTTCTGTGGTAGAGTGTTCCAAAGTCACACAACCCTCAGAAGTAAAAACTCTCCTTGACTCTGTTCTAAAACAGTGCTCTCTTGTTCTGGACTGACCCATAACAGGAAGCATCCTTTTCACATCTATCTTGTCAAGAACATTCAGGATCTTATGAAAATTAATCTCCTCACACTTCTAAACACTAACAGGAAGAAGTCTAGACTGTCCAGTCTTTACTCAAAAGACACCCACTCATTCCAGGTATCAATCCAGTAAAATCTCCTCTGAACTGCTGACAATGCATTTACATCCTTCCTTAAATAAGGTGGCCAAAACTACACATAGTATTCAAGATGTAGTCTCACCAATGTCTTGCTTAACTGAAGCTGAGCTTCTTACATTTACATTCAATTCCTCTCATAATAAAGGCAGTATCCCATTAGCCTTTCTGATTGCATGCTATGTCTGCACATTCATTTTTGTCACATACACACTAGAACACTGAAATCCTTCCGCATTTCAGAATTCTGCAATCATTCTGCAATTGAGTAATACTGTTTGTTTTAATTCTTACTGAAAAGATGAACATCTTCATATTCCCCACCTTACTTGTGATCTGCCACATCTTTGCCTGTTCACTCAACCTATTTAAATCCATCTGCAACTTCCTTATGTATTCTTCACAATGTACTTTTTTTACCGATCTTGGCATCATCTGTGATGTTAGCTACCACACCTTCATTCCTCTCATCTAAGTCACCGATTTAAAAAATTGTAAAAAGTTGGAAGGTCCAGTACAGACCCCATTTGGGATGTCACTTGTCACATTCTGACAAAGACTCTTACATGTACTGTTTTCTGCGAGCCAATTAGTCTTCTATCCATGCTGAAATGTTACCCTCTGAACCACAAACTTTTATTTTTGATGTGAACCTTTATCAGATGCTTTCAGGGAATTCCAGCATATCACATCTACAGACTTTCTTTCAACTATAGTGTGTGTTAATCTTTCACAGAACTCCATTCTAATAAACGGGGAAAAAGATGATTACCCTTAGACAAAACCATGCTGACTCTTTCTGATTACCTTTAACTTTTCTAAGTGCACAGTCATATTCTCCTTAATGATCGATTCTCATACCTTCTCCATGACAGATGACAAATTAACTGGCCTATATTTCCACCTTTCTGCCTCCTTCCATTCTTAAAAAGAATGGTTAAATTTATCATTTTCCAGACTGAGGGAACCTTGCTCAAGTATAGGAAATTTAAATAATAATATATTTACTACCTCATTTGCACCCTCTTTTAAGACCTAAGGATGAAATCCATCTGGGTCTGGAGATCTGTTACCTCACAATTCCATCAGTTTGGATTAGCACCACTTGCCTTATGATTATTACTTCACTCTTTGATCCTTCTATCTCCTTACGGACTGCTGTTACTGGATTGCTTTTTGTATTTTCTATAGTAAAGACAGAAGCAATACACTTGTTCATTTCATCTGCCATTTCCTTATTATCTATTAACTTGCCATCCTCAGTCTCTAGGGAATGAATAATGGTGTTACTTACTCCTCCTTTCTCAATGCCCTTAGAAACTCCAGCATCTATTTTTACATTCTAAGTTGGCTTCCTCCCTCTGAGGTAATTAACTAATCTCATCACATTACATAATATCAAATCTCGTATGACCTGTTCTGTGGTTGGTTCCAAAATAAGCTGCTCTAAGAAACTATCTCAAAAGCAGTCTAGGAACTCCTCATCCAGGTGATGACTGCTGATCTGAATTTTCCAGTTCATATGTAGTTATCCATGGTTATGCTATCCCTTTACCACACACAACCAATATTTCTTCTTGTATACTTGGTTACATAGTGGTTACTGTTAGGGCATCACTCCCACTGGGGACTTATTTCCCATACTATTTCTCATCTCTAACCAAACTGATTCTCCACCTTGATCTCTTGAACCAAGGTAATATCTTACTATTATACAAATACCATCTTTATTAACAGGGCTACCCCTCCATGTGTAGCAAATACTTTTTTAAAAATGTTATACGCTCTTCAAAGTCAGGACCCAACACCTGTCATCCTGAAGCCATTTCTTCTTAATGACTATCAGAATGCATTTGCTTTCGTTCAGCCTCACATTAGCTCCTAAATCCTGAGCCAAAGCTGCTCAAACCTCAGTTGTGTCTTCAAATTATCTGGCCAAAGCGTAGCTTGCAGTTGTGAAAAGGAGGGGCCAACGATAGATCCTTGAGAAATTCTGAAGGTATGGGGGCAGGAAGTGAAGCCACTTTGTAAGATTCTCTAATCTCAACTGGATCGATAAAATCGGAACCAACCAAGCATCTCAAGTAGATGTGGGTGATAACTCAGTATAATAAATTAGAATTTTTTTGATTACTTATTAACAATTCGAGCTGAAATGTGACAGATAGCTTTAAAATCTTATGCGTTTAAGTAGTGCCCTTTACTAAATAAACTAGTTGCATAATAAAGAATTTAACGGTATTCTATGTTCTTAAATACAGGCAGACTAGAGAAGTAGCCCAGAGAATGAAAATTTTCATAAAAGGTAGTAGTAAGAAAGGATTATGGGTCATAAAGTCAAGAAGTGCAGGTTCATAGTTCCTTGAAAGTGGACTCACACATAGATGGGATAGTGAAGAAGGCATTTGGTATGTTTTCCTTTGTTGGTCACAGCATTCAGTATAGGGGTTGGAAGGTCATGTTGCGGCTGTTCAAGACGTTGGTTAGGCCACTTTTGGAATATTGTATGTAATTCTGGTCTCCCTGCTATAGGAAGGATGATGTGAAACTTGCAAGGGTTCAAAAAAGATATTCAAGGATGCTGGAGGATTTGAGCTACTGGGAGAGGCTATTTTCCCTGGAGCATTGGAGGCTGAGGGGTGACCGTATAGAAGTTTATAAAATCATGAGGGGCATGGATAGGATAAATAGACAAAGTCTTTTCCCTGGGGTGGGGAGTCCAGAACCAAAGGACATAAGTTTAGGATGAGAAGGAAAAGATTTAAAAGAGACCTAAGGGGCAATATTTTCACACAGAGGGTGTTGTATGCATGGAATGAGCTGCCAGAAGAAGTGGTGAAGGTTGGTATAATTACAATATTTAAAAGACATCTGGATTAGTATTTGAATAGAAAGGGTTTAGAGGGATATGAGTGAAATGCTGGCAAATGGGACCAGGTTAATTCAGGGTATCTGGTTGGCTTGGACAAATTGGACTGAAGGGTCTGTTTCCAAGCTGTACTTCTTGATGACTCTATGACTCTAAGTAGAATTAGTATAGATGGAGATTAGGAATAAAAACGGCCAGAAAGTGGAAAGAGTTGAATCTCAGCCCACTAATAGAAATTACATAATTGGAAGAATAAGCATGAAATAATTGGGACATGTAACAAAGACAATGTGATAATTATGAGGAACCCCATTCTGTATATTGACTGGACAATTCAAATTGGTAATATAGTCCAGATTGAGAGTTTGTATAATGCTTTTATGACAATTCCTTTAACAGTTTTTAGCTTTATCCAGTTGATTCTGCAATTTTAAATAAAGGATTATCTATTGAGAAATGGTTAATCAATAATCTCACAGAAAAGAGTCTTCTTGGAAAAAGTGATAACAACTTGATATTCTGTTCAAGAATAACATACTTGAGTCCAAAACAACAACATTAATTTAAAGAAACCTAGTTACTTGTTGTATAGTTATGAAGGAAGAGCTGGCCAAGATTGATTATGTACGTAGACTAAAAACTGTGACAGCAAATGAATAGCAGGAAATACTTTTTAAAACGTTTCAAAATTCCTAACAAACATATGCACTGTTACAAAATAAAAATCAGTTTACATGGATAATTAAGTATTGTATTAAAAGGCAATGTTTTTAATTTTATAAATGAGCAAAGGATCACCAAAATGTCAACAAAAAAGAGAAAAAAAGTAGAACCAGTGTAAATTAGTTAGGAACAGATTTTAAGAGCTTTTATCAGGACACAGAGAAGAATTGCTGAAGAAAATATTTGAGGCAGAGACATGAGAAATTATTATTGGGAATGAGGAAAAGACAGAGACACTGAACAAATATTTTGTGTTTGTCTTCACAGTAGAAAACAAGAATATCAGCCATAAATGATGACCAAATGGCTAATAGCAATGTGAAATTAAATGACCGGAAGATCAGGAGAAAAAATATGTTAGAAGAAATCAAGGAACTAAATTCTAACACCCTTAGTTCTAACAGAACTAGATGCAGCCAAAATGAATCCATTGATTGTGATTTTCCAAAATTCTCTAGATTATATAATGGTCCGAACTGATTGGAAGCTAGCAAGTATAACATTGCTATTCAAAAAAGGAGGCAGAGAGAATACAGGGGAGTCAGAGCCAGTTAGTTCATTATGAGGAAAACACCAGATCTGTTATTATTAGTATTCATCTATCATTAAGGATGACTTAACAATGCACTTAGCAAATCAGAGTGTGATCAAAGTCAACACAGCTTTACAAGAGGGGAACTGTACTTGACAAATTTAGTAAAGTTTTTTTGAGCATTAAACTGGAAAGGTAGATAAAAGGGAGCTAATAGTGAAGTATAAATGGATACCTAAAAGGTCAGAAAAAGCAAATTAAGAGTTTATGAAGTTGGAGGCAGTATATTAGCAGGGTGAAGGACTGGTTAACAGAAAGCACAAAGTACAGATAAACGGGGAATTTTCAAATTGGCAGATTGTAAAGTAGTCAGACACCACAAGGATCAGTTCCGTTCCTCAACAATCTACAAACGATATACATTACTTACACAAAGGTAGCAGGAGCAATATATCTAAGTTTGCTGATGACATAAATTTAGGTGGGAATGAATTCTGTTAGGAAAATTTAAAATTGGGCACAACAGATGTAGAAAGATTATATAAATGGGCAACAAGTTGACAATGGAGTAACATGTGGAGACTTCAGATTATTTCCTCCAGTTTCAAGAATAGAAAAGTAGATTTGTTTTTGCAATACATGAAACTTTCAAATGTTATTATTCAGAGAGCCTAGGCTATACACATACAAGGATCACAAACGCCCCAAGCAGGTACAATAAATAATTTGGAAGTCAAATTGCCTATTGGCTTTATTGAAAGGAAAGTCGCAGTGCCTGAATATTGAAGTCCTGGTGCAGTTGTAGATTGATCATATCAAAAGCACTACACGCAATACTTCCTCCATATCTAAGGAAGATATACTTCCTTGAAGGAGGTTTAACTAATGTTCACTAGCTCATGAAACCAATAAACTGGGTGAAACCATTCATGCTACACCTAACTGAGCAGTCCATAAAGACATATCCAATCCATCTATTGCCTGTCCTCCATCCATAAGGCATTCTTCTGCAGTAAGATTTACCAAAATCCTTTAGATCAAAGACTGGAAAAATACAGAATTTTTAAAATTCAGTTACTGGATGTGGCCATCACTGGCTATGCCAGCATTTATTGCTCATCCCTATTTGCCCTGTAGAAGGTGGTACTGAGATGCATCCTTAAACAATGTTGTCTTTAGGGTGTAGGACCACCCACAGTGCTCTTTGGAAGTGAGTTCCAGAATTTCGATCCAACAATGAAGGAATGGAGATATAGTTCCAAGTCAAGATAACGTGTGGATTGGAGGGTAACTTTCCCATTTGCTGTTCCTGTCTTCTAGATTATAGGTTTGGAAGATGCTGTCAGAGAAGCCTGGGTAAGTCACTGCAGTGTATCGTGTAAATGGTACACACTGCTACAACTGTGCAATGGTGGAAACTGGGAACGAATGTTTAAGGTGGTGAACGGGGTTCCAATCAAGTAGGCTGCTTTGTCCTGGATGGTGTCAAGCTTCTTGAGTGTTATTGGGGCAGCAGTCATCAAGGTAAGAAGGGAATACTCAATGATACTCCTAATTGTGCCTTGTTGATGGTGAACAGGCTTTGGGGAATCAGGAGGCGAGCTGCTCGCCTGAGTATTCCTAGCCTCCAACCTGATCTTGTAGCCACTGTGTTTGTGGTGAGTCCAATTGAGTTTCTGATCAATGATAACCCCAGGATGTTGATAATGGGGGATTCAGTGGTAGTAACACCATTGAATGTCAAGGGACAGCAATTAAATTGTCTCTTATTGGTGATAGTCATAGCCTGTCACTTGTGTGGCACAATTATTACTTGCCAGTTGTTGGCCTAAGTCTGGATATTGCTTCAGTGTCTGAGGAGTTGTGAACATACCCACTTCTGACCTTTAAGATGGAGGGAAGGTCATTCATGAAGCAGCTGAAAATGGTTGGGCCTAGGAACTACTCTGAGGAACTCCTACAGTGATGTCCTGGAGCCGAGATGACTGACCTCCAACAACCATGACCATCCTCCTATGTGTCAGGTATGACTCTATCCCCCTTACATCCATTGATTCCAGTTTTTCTAGGGCTCCTTGATGCCACACTCGGTCGAAAGCATCCTTGAAATCAAGGACTATTGCTCTCATCTCACCTCTGGAATTCAACTCTTTTGTCATGTTTGAACCAAGGCTGTTATGAGGTCAGAGCTGAGTGGGCCTGGCGGAACCCAAACTGGGGGTCACTGAGCAGGTGCTACTTGATAGCACTATTGAATACACCTTCCATGACTTTATTGATGACTGAGAGTAGACTAATGGAGCAGTAATTTGCCAGGTTGGATTTGTCCTGTTTCTTATGTACAGGACATACTGGGGCAATTTCCCACAAGGTCGGATAGATGCCAGTGTTGTAACTGTACTGGAACAGCTTGGCTAGGGGAGTGGTAAGTTCTGGAGCACAAGTCTTTAATAATATTGCTGGAATATTGTCAGGGCTTGTAGCCTTTGCAGTATCCAGTGCCTCCAACCGTTTCTTGGTATCACATGCAGGGACTTTAATTGGCTGAAGACTGGCATCTATATTGCTGGGGACCACTGGAGGAAGCTGAGATGGATCATCTGCTTGGCACTTTTGGCTGAAGATTGCTTCACCCTTATCTTTTGCACTGATGTGCTAAGCTCTTCCAACAATGAGGATGGGGACACTTGTGGAGTCTCCTTCAGTGAGTTGGTTAATTGTTCACCACCATTCATGATGATGTAGTAGAACTGCAGAGCTTAGATCTGATTTGTTGGTTATGAGGTTGCTTAGTTCTGAAAACACTTGCTTATGTTGCTTGGCATGCAAGTAGTCCTGTTTAGTGGCTTCACCAGGTTAACACCTCATTCTCAGATATGTCTGGTGCCTGCATTCTCCATCGAACACAGTTCTTATTCATGAACTTATTTAAAATGTCTTTTAACTGTCTACTCTACGGACATTTACCACTTCCTCTGGAAGTTCATTCCACACACAAACCACTCGGTGTAAAAATAGTTGACCCTCACATCTTTTTAAAAATATATCTCCTCTCACATTAAAAATATGCCCCCTAGTCTTGAAATTCACCACCCGAGGGAAAAGACACCTGCCATTCACCTTATCTATAAACCTCTATAAGGTCAAACTCCTACAGCTCCAGTGAAAAGGTTCCAGCCTATCCAGTCTCTCCTTATAACTCAAACCTTCCTGGCAACATTCTGGCAAATCTCTTCTGAACTTTCCCTAGCTTAATAATATCCTTCCTATATGAGGGAGACCAGTACTAGATGCAGTGCTCCAGAAGAGACCTCACCAACATCCTGTATAACCTCAACACAATGTCCCTACTCCTATACTCAAAAGGTGTGTCAAGGCAAGCATGCAAAACACCTTCTTAACCATCTCATCTGGGGGGATCCAAGATGGTGGCGACCCAGCAAGTCTGAGTCTACAGTGCTCCTCCCAAGACTTGGGCAAAGTGGGTCACCCACCCCCACCACACTCACCAAATCATTTAAAATTGCTGTTTAATTTAATTAGTTGTTTAGTACTGAATTTAAACAATTTAATCTTCAGTAAAAATGACTGAAGAGAAGGGAGCCTGCAGCTCTCAGCAAACAGGAACCCCTCCCCCACCCTCTCTAGCTGCAGCAGAGGCGTCCGCAGCCGCCCCGGAGGACTTACCTACGGTGGCGAGCCTTGTGGAAATCATCTCCAAACTGGATGTGAAGATCAACGCTTTTATTGAAGAATCCCAAAGTCGATGGGACTCACTCTCGGCCGCGCTGCAAAAGCACAACCGAGACATTAAGTAAATTGAGCGGCGAGTCGGAGGGGCGGAGCTAAAGGCTGCAACCTCCGAAACTACAGCACAATCGGCCGTGGATCGAGTCTGGACTCTCGAACAGCGAGTCCGGACCTTAGAGAACCACTGTGACGACTTCGAGAATAGAGGTTGTCGAAAAAATATTCGTTTGCTGGGCCTTCCCGAACAGGAAGGGGAAGGCCGGATTAAAGAGTTCCTTGAACAGTGGCTTCCACAGCTGTTAAATCTAGAGGCTAGATCAGGCCAGGTAAGGGTAGAATGGGCCTACCAGGTTGCAATACGCGGGCCCGGCTTGAACCAGCGCTCCCGCCCAGACCTGTTCCGGCTGCAGAGCTATAAGGAGAGACAGATACTCCTAGAAGCCTCTAAGAAATCTTGGAAAAGATCCCCCAGCCATGATCTATAAAGGTTCCAAGACTATGTTTTACAGGACTTTTCCCCAACTCTGGTCCGAAAGAGGAAGGCATTCGATGAGGCGAAGAAGTGTTTAAGGGACTTAAATATTCAGTACTCCTTACGCTACCCAGCGACGCTACGCTTTAACCATGAAAGATCCGTGTATAACTTCGGATCGCCGGAAAAGGCTAAGGAATTTTTGGACTCTCTTAGGTAAATTGTAAGAGATAATTGATGTTGGTTTGCCTTCCCCCCACTCCGGTTTATATCCCCCCTTTTCTTTTTTTATCTTACTGTTTAATATCATCTTGGGGGGGGATTTATTTATTTGTTCTCTACTTAACAATTTTCTCCCCCCCCTTACATATATAGGCCAGGGGGTCTAGTTAATGTTGGTGGGGGGAGGTGGTCACCTTATTCTATTTTATCTCTGACTCTAGGAGCGGGGTCATTTTCCCGTGTTATTTTGTATTATTATATTTAATTATTACTTGTTGAGGTTGTAATTTTATAGTTATATATGTTTATACATGGTATTAACATTACCAAATATATCCAGGTGTTGGTGTGGGTGGGGGTAGGGTGCTCACTGTTAACTTTAGCTCTGTGGTATATTTGAATTTTCCTCATCCTATTGAGCAGCGCCTGGGTCAAGGGTGGGACACTGGTTGGGAGAGGATACGATGGACTTTTGGAAAGGAAGTGATACTCCCGGGAACAAAGGGGAAAATCTCCATTTAAATGCGTTTTTTTTATTTAGAAATAGTTTTTTATTATACTGTTGTGAGTGTATTAGAGAGCCATTATTTTTGTGAATTTTATGTGCGCTATGCTCGGGATGTTCTGGATAGGGTTTCCCCTCCCGACGGGTCTCGGATTTGCCCAGACGATTATGGTTGATCAGTCGGTTAAGTGGTGCACCTGGAATGTCAAGGGGAGTAATTGCCAGTCAAAAGGAAGAAAATATTATCAAATCTGAAGAAAGAAAGGGTTGATACAGCTCTCCTACAGGAGACACTTGTTGGATAAAGAACACTTGAAATTATGACAAGGTGGATTTGATCAGGCCTTTTTTATCTTCTTTAGGCTCAAAAAGCAGGGGAGTTACCCAAATGGCTAAGAGGGAAATATTATTTGCAAAACAAAGGTTATATGAATTTGGTAGATACTTAGCAGTTCTTCCAAAGAAAAAAAATGGCCCCTCAAACTATCACGTTTATCAAGGAAAGTACGGGTATTTTGATTCATGATCATAAAAGGATTAACGCAATCTTTAGAAAATTTTATTCTGATTTATATAAATCGCAGGATTGTGAAGATAGGACTAGGAGGATGCAATCATTTTTAAAAATTTGACCTTTGTGGATCTAACTCAGGAACAGGTATCAGTCTTAAATGCTCCCCTAACAGTTCAAGAAATACTTGACGCAATCAGGCAACTTCAGAGCGGTAAGGCACCTGGCCCAGATGGCTTTCAAGCTGAATTCTATAAAGAATTTACAGGAATATTGGCTGGTCCACTTATGGACATGTATAATTACGCATACAGTCAGGGCTGTCTCCTGCCTTCGTTGAAAGAGGCAAATATCTCTCTTATCCTTAAAAAAGGAAAGGACCCAGAAGATTGCGTGTCATACAGACCGATATCCTTGCTAAATGTAGATTTTAAAATCCTTTCTAAAACGTTAGCATTGAGACTAGAAAGGATTGCCACATATCACAAAGGAGGATCAGACGGGGTTTATTATGGGCCGTAGATCATCCAATAATCTTAGAGGGGTTTTGAATATGATTCAAGCCTGCCATCAGGGAAAGATACCAGAAGTAGTAGTCTCATTAGACGCAGAAAAAGCATTCGATAGGGATGAATAGTCATATTTGTTTTACACACTGGAAAGGCTTAGTGTTGGAAAGGTGTTTACCAAATGGGTCTCAACATTGTATAGTGATCCCAAAGCAGTTGTGGTTACCAATGGATTAGGTTCGGATATCTTCAGTGTGGATAGGGGCTGCCGTTAGGGATGTCCTCTCTCGCCATTGTTATTTATGCTAATAATTGAACCACTAACAGAAGCTATACGGGCTGATCCTAATATAACGGCCTCGAGGATTGGTACAGGTAAACATAAAATTACCCTTTATGCAGATGATGTTCTTCTATCTCTCAGTAATTCTCTGATGTCCGTGCCTCGCTTAATCCAAGTTATGAATACATTTAGTGCATTCTCAGGCTATAAAATTAATTTCTCAAAATCGGAGGCTATGCCAATGGGTGGCCTTGCTATGATAGCCCACTTAGTGGACAGATCCCATTTTCCCTTTCAGTGGTCCCTGGAGGGTTTCTTATATTTAGGCATTTTTATTGCCCCAGTATTTGGTCAGTTATACAAGGCTAACTTTGTGCATTTACTGGAAAGGATAAAGCAGGACCTCCAGCAATGGGGAGACCTTCCAATTTCCTGGCTGAGTAGAATAGCACTAATTAAAATGAATGTCCTGCCCTGTCTCCTATACCCTATGAGAATGCTTCCGGTGATGCTGCCGAGGGTGGCTCTACGTAAATTATATGGCTGGCTGGGTTCCTTTATCTGGAATCACAGACAGCCCCTCATTAAGCTGAAGAAGCTACAGCTTTCACAGGCAAGGGGAGGATTGGACTTCCCAGATTTTAGGAAGTATCAGTTAAGTTCCCTATTAAGTTACATAGCTGATTGCGTCTTGTATGATCCGCAATCAATCTGGCTGGACATCGAGACTTCTCAAGTAAAATGCCCACTTATTAACCTTTAATTTTCAGACAAGAGGAAAATAATTACGGATCACTGTAAAAACCCTATAATACTAAACACAATTAAAGCTTGGAATATAATGCGGCAAAATAAGGGCAACTCACATAAATCATCCTTCTATGCTCCAATAGTGGGAGCATGGGGATTTCAACCGGGGTTTACAGATGCCACTTTTAAACTCTGGAGATCCAGGGGTATCTCATGTTTAGGGAACCTATTCAAACAAGGGGTCCTGATGTCTTTTGAATAGCTGCGTCAGAAATTCGGATTACCTAATGGAGACCTCTTTCGATACTTTCAAATTTGAGATTATATACAGAAGAAGACTATGTTATTTGATAGTCTTTATAAATCAGATAGAGAATGTAGAGTGCTACGAACAATGGGGGTATCTTCCATCAATACTATTTATCATTTACTACATGAAGAAGCATCGGGAGATATGGACAATCTGCTTAAAACATGGGATCAGGATTTGGGACTAGAAATCTCTATAGAAACGTGGAATGACATTTGGGAAAACGCCAGAAGAATCACCATCTGCAACAGAACTCAGGCTATCCAGCTGAAGATACTTCATAGGGCCCATATAGCACCGGATCGATTGGCAAAATTTAAGGCAGCAATGTGTCCCAAATGTAAAATAGAGGTGGGCACTCTTGTACATTGCCTATGGACCTGTCATAAGATCCGTAGCAAGACTAAAGTAGCAAGTACCCTGACAGAAATTTTAGGAACGGAAATGAAAGTGGACCCTGTATCTCTCCTTTTGGGCTTTTCGAACTTACCCTCCCTGGATATGCACGGGAAGAGATTATTTTCTATTCTCTCTTTCTGTGCAAGGAAAAATATTTTGGTGAACTGGGTGGCTGAGGGCCCCCCTGGACTTTCAAATTGGCACAGATTAATTATGGAATGTATTCCCCTTGACTTCCTTACAAATATGGTGCACCGAAAGACTGAATTATTTCATAAAATATGGCAGCCCTTCTTGAATTATATGAATACAGATATTTTGGCTATCCTAACAAGGGCTTTTATTTAATTGAGATTGCGAACCTGGCTGGTCTGGGCCCCTGGGGAGAGGAATCCCGCACAAATACAGGTTCTGTTACATTTGATGTTAACACATTCCAAGCATGTATCTCACTATCCAATTTCTGTGTTATCTGTTGATTTTTTTTTCTTTCTCTTATTTGAATAATGTAAGAGACTTAATTATACACTCTGGTTAGTTGTAGGTTAGATTAGTAGTTAGTTGAATTTTTTTTCTCTCTGTATTTTTCTTTTGTTAAATTTTGGTTATTATTTATTTAAGATTTCATTGTATATCAATGTTTGTACTTGAGAGTTTTGTTTATTTTTGTAAACTTGCAAAAATGTTAAATTTCCAATAAAAATATCTATTAAAAAAAACCCACCTCATCTATATGTGATGAAAACTTCAAAGAATTATGTTCCTGAACCCTCAGATCTCTGTTCTACAACGCTACCCAAGACCCTACTTTTAATTGTACAAGTCTTGCCTATGTTTGTTTTACAAAAATACCTTGCATTTATCCAAATTAAACTTCATTTGCCACTCTTCGGCCCATTCACACAATTAATCAAGATCTCTTTGTAATCTTAGATAACCTTCTTCACTACCCACTATATCACCAATTTTGGTATCATCTGCTAACTTTCTATATTCTCAAAAATCATTTATATAAATGACAAACAAAAGTAGGCCCAGAACTGATCAATGCAGAACACTGCTGATCACAAGCCTCCAGTCTGAAAAACAACCCTCTATCATCAGGCTGTCTCCCACCATGAACCAATTTTGTATCCAAATGGCAAGTTCACTCTGAATCTCATGGGATCTAACTTTACTAATTAGTCTACCATGTAGAACCTTGTCAAAGGCTTTGTGAAAGTTTAAGTAAACAGTGTCTATTGCTTTGCCCTAATCGATCCTCTTGGTTACTTCCTCAAAAAAATTATCAAGTGTCTAAGACATGAATCCCCTCGTACAAAATCATGCTGCCTCATCATTCCTTGCCTCTCCAAATACATACAAATAAACTGTAACATTTTATTAGCTTTCCTGATTACTTGCTGCACCTGCATACTAACCCTGTTTCATGCAGGAGGATATCCAAATTGCTTTGCATTTCAGAGCTCTACAACTTCTCACCATTTACAGAATGTTTTTTTTAAATTGTAACAAAATTAACAATTTCACACTTAACCACATAATACTGTATTTGGCAGATCTTTGCCCAATCAATTAATCCAACTATATCCCTTTGAAGGCTCCTTATGTCCTCTTCATAACTCCTACCTGTTTCTATATTTTCAGACAGACACATCTGTGACAGGTAGACTAGTGAGGACAAGATCAAGCAGATCTTTACCACCTGGCGATTCCCTCATTACGTGCTGCAGACCCAGTCTTGCAACTATGTCCTTTGCATTTCAGACATCTCTGTCAGCAGAGTTGCCACTTTGGAAGATGAATATTGTAACCTCCACCAAGAGTGCATTGTGTCCCCTGCCACACTCAGTGCTTCCTCCAAGTTGTGTTCAACATTGAGGAATACTAATTCATCAATTCAGAGGGTAGGAATCAGCAGGAAATCTCCTTGTACCTGATGCCATGACACTTCACAGAGTTCAGAATCAATGTTGAAGACTTCCAAGGCAACTTCTTCTCTGTATACAACTGTGTTCTCATCTCCTGACATGTCTGGGATATTGTCTGTCAGGTATGATTCTGTGATGGCAGTATGTGTGATATTGTTTACAATGTTTGAAATTGTGAATATGACTATATCGGCCTGTTCCTCATCTTGTTTATGGGACAGTATTCTCAATTTTGACACTGGACACCAAGATGGGAAAGGAGGACTTTGCAAGGTTGATAGTGCTGTGTTTGCTGTTTTCATTTCTCGTACGCAATCTGATGCCGAGTGATATTTCTTTAGACTTTGCAACAGTTTGATAAAATCAAGTATGCTGATATACCATTGTAGTGGGCAATTAAGAGTAAACCATGTTGTTGTGGGTCTGGAGTCACATGCAGACTGAGACAGGTGAAAAATACCACAGGTGATTTGGTGATTGAAGAAAACCTGTTTAATTACTTCTAAATATAATAAAAAGTAAATCAGATCCCATAAATTTCATTAGTGAACCAGATACATTTTTATGACAATTGACAGTAGTTAGTTGGATTATTACATAGTGATATTACCACTAGGTCACTATCTCCCCACAAACCATTTCCTTGTGGCAAACGTCATTTGATAAATGGCAGGCTTTGAAGCTGCAGAATGGGATAGGCCTTGCTAAACAGCCTCAGCCAACCTCTACAGTTGGGCCTCAGTCAGCACAACCCTCTTGTGCGCGCACACACACACAGATGTGCTGCATATTACTAAGAAGTGTCTCCTCTGCAGATAAGTGGCAGAATAATCACCTTAAACACAACAAATGGAGAAGTTATCGCTTCGTCTTGGGATTTGCATTTACTAAATAAATCAATTTGTCTCCTGGGATTAGAAAGGCTCAGTACATCAGGCCCATAATTTGTGGACTTTAGAAATTGGGGGGGGGGGATGATCGCTTTGGCTGAAACTCTACTCATTGAGGATTTCATAAGAATTGCACATTTATTGCATTTTAATTTAAATTATTAGCTCAATGCAAGATGGCTGACACATCGAGAAAAGTGATCAAATGGGTCACAAATTAAGAAGTTACCCCCATTCAAATCTTTAAAAGCATGTTAAAAAGTAGGTAAAAGATCTCTTTAAGTTACCAGGGCATGATATATTAATTTGACAGTACACAATGTTCCTGCTAAACTCGTACAAAGTCATGATTAGTGGCCGTTACAAGTGTACTGGTGTTTAGCATTTGCAGTCAAGATTAGAGTGGTGCTGGAAAAACACAGCAGGTCAGGTAGCATCCTGATAAAGGGCATTTGCCTGAAACGTCGATTTTCCTGCTCCTTGGATGTTGCCTGACCTGCTGTGCTTTTCCAGCACCACTCTAATCTTGACTCTGATCTCCAGCATCTGCAGTCCTTACTTTCACCTAGTTGATTTTAGCATTTGCAGCTTGCCCAAAGAAAGTGGAAGATATAAATGTTTGCCAAGTTTTGGGCACTGAATTTAACACATCAAGACCCTGGACACAGTACAGAAGGGATTTCCTATGATGATATCAAGTCTATGAAACTAAACTGTGAAACTAAGGCTCTTTCCACTGAAATTGCTAAGGTAAGAGACCATAAGACCATAAAACATAGGAGTGGAAGTAAGGCCATTGAGCCCATTGAGTCCACTCTGCCATTCAAACATGGCTGATGGGTATTTCAACTCCACTTACCCACATTCTCCCCGTAGCCCTTAATTCCTTGTGACATCAAGAATTTATCAATTTCTACCTTGAAGACATTTAGCGTCCCGGTCTCCACTGCACTCTGTGGCAATGAATTCCACAGGCCCACCACTCTCAGGCTGAAGAAATGTCTCCGCATTTCTGTTCTGAATTGACCCCCTCTAATTCTGAGGCTGTGTCCACGGGTCCTAGTCTCCTTGCCTAATGGAAACAATTTCCTAGCGTCCACCCTTACCAAGCCATGTATTATCTTATAAGTTTCTATTAAATCTCCCCTTAATCTTCTAAACTCCAATGAATACAATCCCAGGATCCTCAGCCATTCCTGGTATGTTATTTGATAGTAGTAGGTAAAAATGTCTCAATTTTGAAAAGTAAGTAAAGAAAAGCTATTTTCACAGTTCAGAAGATAATGACTGGAGGGCATAACTGTAAGAGCACTGCAAAAAGACAAAAAGGAAAAGTTGTAAGTTATTTAATGTGTTGGTAATATGGAACGTTGGGGTCAGTTTAGCTCAGTTGGCCGGATGGTTGGTATATGTAGCAGTGTAATGCCAACAGCGTGGGTTCAATTCCCATCACCAGCTGTGGTTGCCATGAAGAACTGTCCTTCTCAATCTCCCTTCTTGCCTGACGTATGGTGGCCCTCGGGTTTAATCACCACCAGTCTTCTCTCTAATGAGAATGCAACCATATGATCTACTAAGACTATGACAACTCACACACATTAAGTGGCATCTTAGAAATAGCACTGGAAGTAGTATCTACTAAGAATTGATAGGGTTTGGAAACGTAAAACTTTAAAGGAATTGAAGAAGGTGGATAACATTTTCTGACAGTCCTGACAGGATTTTACAGCTTCAACTGACCTGATTCTGCATGCTGACAGTTGGGTTTGAATTTGTTGCTATACACTTATTATATCAATTATCGTAACAAAAATAATAATGCAATCTCATGGTCTCTTGCACAATGACAATTAGAATTAATGAAATCACAGTTGTCTTTGTGCAGTGTCCCAATGCAGAATTCTATCACAAGTTGTAAGCTTTACACTCTAAAGGTCAAAGGTCACACAAAATTGATTACAGCTGAGGCTGAATTCATTTATTCCATTCTTTCTGAATCACACACAGAATTTAAGCCTCACTAAACGCTTAAATCCAAATTTTCCCAAACTGCTCTGTCACTCAACTTAGTGGAAGAATCCATCTCAGGGCATTACAGCACCTGCAGAAAAAAAAAGGCTGAGCAGGAAACATGGAGACTGCTAAAGTTATCCAAACCGAGACACAGACTGAAGTTAATCGTACAGTAAAACAAGCCAGCCTTAAATCTTGTAATTCTTTTCGGCTGCGATTTATAATTTACACAGTTAAACTGTAATGCCATAAATGCATGAATGTTAAGTACTTAATACCCTCCATGGGTCTGACAAGGTGGGTGAGAGTTTGGAGCTCAGTTTCTGTTTAAAAGTGTCCAACCTGAAGAAGTTGGAGGAGGACTTACCGCCGGCCCATCGGCTGTAGTGTACCTGATGATGATCTGAAAGTTGCTGAGAGGTTTGATGGCAGCCGGCAGGTTTATCACCAGAGAGGAGCCGTACTCGGTGAAAGGGTCGAGGCGGTGACTCAGGGGCCAGCTGTTTTCGCCCGAGTTGCACCGACATTTCGCGTTGACCGAGCGGATGTGCAGCGACTGGTGCGAGTCCAGGACCAGGCTCTGGGTGTCGGGCTGCAGGCACACCAGGTCCAGCACCTCCACCGCCTGGATCTCCCGGCTCGGGAAGTTAATGTCCAGCTCCAGGTGGAAATGCTGGATCTGGAAATGCTGGAAGTTGGAGGCGGATGCGATGTCGACCGGGCAGTCCCGGGACGAATTCAACCTCTCGCTCTTGGCGGAGCCGGTCACAACTTTCCGGCAGCAGCAGAAAGTTGGCCGCTCGAAGGCAGCAGCCATGGTCCAGCCAGAGGAATACAAACAGAAGGGAACAAAAACAGAGAGGAGGCGGCGGGGGATGGGATGGGATGGAGGGGGAAGGGGGGGGGGGAATTAAAATATAATAAATCACCAAAGTCAAACTCGGGAACACGGAAAAGATGGCGTCGATCAACCCAACTACGTGAAATCCATCGGATCCCGAGGTCTCGGAGACAAAAAAAAACAGCCGAAAGAGAAGCAGCAGAAGCTCTGAGGGACAAAACAGAGGCAGCTCGAGCGCCGGCAAAAAACAGGAAGTAAAGGCTCGCGGCTGAGAGACTGCAACTGGCGGGGCAACAACTGGAGGGCGCCAGAGAGGCAGCAGGGCGGCCTGAGCCTGGGCAGGGCCAAGCTGTACCAGGCCAGGGAAGGGCAGAGGCCAGCAAGGTCAAGAACCACCCAAAAGGCCAATCTTTCAGAGGTAGTGCTTCAACAGTTGGTCACCATGAAGCTGGCAGATCAGTTGGAAGGGTAGAGCTGAGGGTTTTGTTGGCTCTCTGTTCTCTCCTAATGTTGGTCGTCATGATTTGGAGATGCTGGCATTGGACTGGGGTGTACAAAGCACAACCACCTGATGAAAGGGCGGCACTCCGAAAGCTAGTGCTTCCAATTAAACCTGTTGGACTATAACCTGACGTTGTGTGATTTTTAACAATGTTGGTCATGTCAGTGTTTGAAAAGGTGGGCTGATAATTGGTGGCATGACACGTATACCTGTTCTTTAGCTTTTGCAGCTCGCCCAAACACATTTGAAGCTTAGACCACAGCTTTTAAGAAAATGTGTCTACTGCCAAAGAATTTTCTCAGGTGTGCCTGGTCAAATATGGTCTTAGGAAGCAAATGATTGGTGGTTTTGGAGACACAGCTTTGCCCAGAACAGAATGCAAAGGTTCTGAACAGTATTGTTCAACCTGCAATAGTGGGATTGTGGAATTTGTGATAGTGGTAGTGACTAAAGAGACCAAAATTGAGGCATTTTTAAAAAGGCTTAGGATGGTACATATGACGTAATGGTTGATGTTTTTGGATAACCATTTATGGATATCTGGGGGAAGAGATAATAAAGGCAGGCAAGCCAGGAATGACATCTCATGAATTTGTCCTGTAGGAATTAGCAATCCTATTCAGCAATGGATAAGTCGGCACCAGGGAGATAACTCCAAGAAATTTGTACAGTCAAGAGGGTGGGGAACACAGGTCTGCTGTGTGCAATGCAATGTGGTTGGAGTGGTGTTTACAGGAAGAACAAAACATTACACAAATTTTGGGCAGCATTTCTATTGCAAAAGGTGGCAAGGTGAAAAGCAGGGACTTATGAACCACTGAGACATTTAATGAAAAGAAAGGACTGTTTGAGCAACACCTAAGGTATCCGGCCCCTCTAGCTTTTTGGGGCTAAATATGACTGCTTCGATCAGCTAGTTTTCAGCAAGTGGGAATTGTAGCTCACTTCAGACTGATTCACTCATAAAGTCAGGAGATATGGGATACAGGGAGATTTGCCTATCAGGATTCAGAATTAGTTGGCTGACAGAAGACAGAGAGTGGTTGTAGATGGAATGTATTCTGCCTGGAGGTCAGTGTTGAGTGGTGTCCGCAGGGCTCTGTTCTTGGGCCTCTGCTCTTGTAGTTTTTATAAATGACTTGGACGAGGGGGTTGAGGAGTGGGTTAGTAAATTTGCCGATTACGCAAAGGTTGGAGATGCCGTTGATAGTATCGAGGGCTATTGCAGGCTGCAGCGCGACATAGACAGGATGCAGAACTAGGCTGAGAAATGGCAGGTGGAGTTCAACCTGGATAAATGCAAAGTGATGCATTTTGGAAGGTTGAACTTGAACTCTGAATATAGGATTAAAGACAGGATTCTTGGCAGTGTGGAGGGACAGAGGGATCTTGGTGTTCAAATGCATAGGTCCCTCACAGTTGCCACCCAAGTGGATAGGGTTGTTAAGAAAGCATATGGTATTTTACCCAACAGAGGGATTGAGTTTAAAAGCTGTGAGGTTTTGCAGCAGCTCTACAAGTCCCTGGTGAGACCACACTTGGAATATTGTGTCCAGTTCTGGTCGCCCTGCTAAAGGAAACATTTTGGAGATGGTGCCAAGAAGGTTTACCAGGATGCTGCCTGCACTGGAGGGCTTGTCTTACGAAGAAAGATTGACTAAGCTCAGACTTTTCTCTCTGAAGAGAAGGAGGAAGAGAGGTGACCTGATTGGGGTATACAAGGTAATGAGAGGCATGGATAGAGTCAATAGCCAGAGACTTTTTCCCCAGGGCAAGTTTGACTCGCACGAGGGGTCATAGTTTTAAGATATTAGGAGAAAAGTATAGAGGAGACGTCAGAGGTAGCTTCTTTACGCAGTGGTGGTGGTGGAAGCAGTCATTCGGGACTGCTGGACATGCACATGGACAGCAGTGAATCGGTGGGTGCGTAGGTTAGGTTATTTTAGTTTAGATTAGGAATAAGCCTCAGCACAATGTGGGCTGAATGGCCTGTTCTGTACTGTACTTTTCTATGTCCTATGAAAATCAAACAAGCGGTCTGATGATAGGAAAAAAAATTAAAAGCTGTAGTTAGTATGCATTAGCATACTTCTGTCAGCCAGTCCTAAGTCTGAATTAATTTTGTTAAACAGCAGCATACACATAGCAATAATTGGTCCTTGGAGAAATCCAGAGAATGCGACAGGTGAATAGAGATGCTATGACCATGAATAGATTTGCAAGAATGAAACCAAAGGATAAATATCTCCGCAAGCTCATCAGCTATCACCTGATGAAGGAATGGCGCTCCGAAAGCTAGTGTGCTTCCAATTAAACCTGTTGGACTATAACCTGGTGTTGTGATTTTTAACTCAGCAAGCTGGGTAATCGAAAGGAGATGGTGGATGATGGCGATATAATTCACTATGCTGAGGGTGTTAGTATGCTTGAAGAGGATAGAAAATATTAATGGGAATAATTAGTGACTAAAAGCAGGAAGACAAAATGTAGGAAATACTTAGCAGATCTAACAGCATCTGTGGAGACAGAAAAGTTTTGAGAGGAATGTGACTTATTCAGAAGTGAAGGAAGACTATGGGCTTTATGTTGAAAGGGAGGGAAAGGATAAAGAATAGATCTGTATGTCCTTACACACTAAGATCCGCCTGAACTGCTCGCAAACAAAGGTTTTCACTGTACTCGGGTATGTGTGACTACAATTTTTAAAAAAAACTTGTAGTAAAGAAAGTATTGATCCAGAGTAAGCTCTAATCTCTATCACCTACAGGGACAAGGGAAGGGAATGCATGGGAACACCGTTGCCTGCAAGTTCCCATCCAAGCCAAACACCATCCCTATTTGGAACTATGTCGCTGTCCCTTCATGCAGACTGGGTCAAAATCCTGCAAATTCCTTTCCTAACAACATAATAGGTGTATGTACGCTGAATGTTAAAGTCCGAGAAGGCAACTCAACACCACCTTGTAAAACCAATTAGGGATGTAAAATAATGCTGACCTAGCCAGTGACATAAACACATGCTGTGAAATAATAAATAAGGTCAGTTATTAAAGATGCCAAAGTAATTCCAAAAGGAGGGAAGGAGGGCAGTACAATAGTGAAAAATTAAGAAAAATGAGAGTTTTCCCTAGTAAATAGGTCACTTTCATTTGCACCTGGATAGCAATTTCTGGTAAACCATTTAAATCTGGAAGAATCATAGCCAAGACTTTACTTGACATGCATGCAGGAACTTTCCAGTAAGTATCAGTGTAGTAAAAACTAGGGAGTAATAATTTTATGTTCTTGCCAACTAACTCAAACACAATCTAATTTTATAGCTCTGCTATTACTCTAAGATTAGCTGAGGCACAATCTGCCTATATTTTTACTCATCAAACCTTAGTAGAAGAAGTTCTATCTTGAAAGTATAGATTTGGTCAGTACATAATCTCCAATATTGTACTATAAAATGTTGAAAATATTAGATTATTTACCTAACTTGAGAAAATCAATTACAATGGGAACCAGGCCGGATTTCAACAGCTTTACTATCTGATGTTGAAATTCTTAATTCTCAGTAATATCCACTTTTGTGTAAATTTTGCACAGATTGTTCCTAGAGATATGTTTAATTGGCCAAAACAAAGTATTCAAATAAGTAAATACCAGTTTAGAAAATGCAGCTTGGATCAAATTGATTGAAGATGGCAACAGAAACATAGAACATAGGAGTGGAGGAGGCCATTTGGCCCTTCACAATCATGGCTGTTCATCCAACTCAATAGTCTAATCCTGCTTTCTCCACATAATCTTGTGATCCCATTTGTCCCAACTACTTCCTGCAGTAATGAATTTCACAGGCTCACCACTCTTTTGGTGAAGAAATGTCTCCTCATGTCCATCCTAAATAGTCCACCCTGAATCCTCAGACTGTGACCTTTGTTCTGACCACACCCACCATCAGGAACATCCTATATGCATCTACGCTGTCTAGTCCTATTAGAATTTTACAAGTCTCTGAAATCCCCCTCCACTTTTGTCTGAACTCCAGTGAAAACAATCCAAACCTCATCAATCTGTCCTCACGCCAGTCCCGTCATCCCCAGAATCAGCTGAATAAACAATCGCTGCACTCCCGCAACAGCAAGAGCATCCTTCCTCAGAAAAGGAGACCAAAACTACACACAATGAAATGTAACCATTTTCTAAAAGGAAATAGATAGGGATAGTTACATTAATGATTGGAAAATAGTGAGGTTACAGAGTCTTGGATTGCAAAAGAGGAAGTGAATTTTCTTGTATATGCTGCAGAATATAAGTACAGAAAGGAAATCGATTTTGGTGTTATGGTTAAGACCAACAATACAGCAGCATATTTTCAAGACTAAAATTATGTTTTCACAGGAGACAGAGCAATGCAAGTGGATTATTGTACTCTTTCACCTGTGCAACCAGGTTCTGAATGCAGTCTGATGAAATGAAAATCTTGTTTTAATGCATGTAACCTCCATTTTTTTAAAACTTCCCTCAATGCCACCTGTCTGAGGATGAATCAAACTGTTTGCAACCTTAGTACTATATTTGATGTGTAAATGAGCTTTCAATTACATATTCGCTATGAAATCACTATCACTAACACAATATGGCTGCGGCATATGCACAGTTACAGCTATGACATCCCCTGGTTTTGACAGCTCAGACTATAGAAAGTGTACTGAAAAGACACTGCACTATATAAGTCTTTTTGATGAAACATTTAATTGAAAGTCCATCTGCCTTCTCAAGTAAATATAAAGAATCCCTTGGCATATATTTAAGAAAGGCAGAATCATCATGATGGTATCTTGATTTTTATCCCTCAGTCAACATCAGATTATCCATCAATTGTGGAATTTTGATTTGTAGGCATTAGCTGTTGAATTTTCAATGTTACAACAGTACCAACATTTCAAAGTACTTAATAGGCTGTAAAGCATTCTGGGATGTTCAATCGTCAAGAATTGCACAATATAAATGCAGATTTTTTTTCTTGGAGGATGAAGTAACCCATAAAAGGAAAGAATGGCAAAACTGGGATGGCATAATCTGAGCCTCGGGGCTGGAGACAGTGCTGCATATTTTGGTAATGCCTCTGACAAAATCAGTTTTATCTAGCACTTACCAAAAATAAACATCAAATTATTAAATCACACTCCATCCTTATCTTGCTCTTTTACAAAGCAAAAGCTGTAGCCACCACATTCATTGACTCTCTGATGTTAAACAGAACTCCTTTTACTCAATTTATTTCTGCTTCCAGATAGGCAAGAATTTGTACCCTAGCTGTTGGCTCTCTGCTAAACCAGATTGCTACCATCAGTTCCAATGTGATGCAGTTCAAAACTGTTGTAGATAGTTTTTACTTCCAGGTTTTGGACAAGAGACACTGCATTTGTATGAAGGAGATGAATTGAAAGGTGGAACATTGATGCCTCAGTAGCCACTTAAGGTCAAGCTATACATACCAAAAATGCAGTGATGGTGGGCAAACTAGAACATTTTGGCCATGTCACCACATCCCATTCAGAAAGATCCACTGTGTCCCAGATGACTGCTGATAGCTTCACCCTCACCCTGTAGATCCTGATGAAGAAGGTGGAACAGGTCAAGAATCACTTTCTTGATGAATCATACATCAGATATCTTGTTGAAAGTGAATTAAGTGGTATCTGAAAATTCTTGGTGGTGAGAGCCTGCTGTTGAGACCCCTCCTCCTAATTCTGCTCACTCGGAGCCTGTATTCAAAGTCTGTCATGTTGCAAATCAATAGTTATTGCAACTATAGTTCCTATAATGATAGCTGTTGATTGATCTTACAATTCTTGACCAGTGTAAGACTATGCACTAAGTGACAAGTAGCAATCTGGACAACAGTTTGTAATTTGGAGATTACATAATGCCATTGCTGGTGCTTTTACAGTACTCAATCTGTTGAAGTGAAAAATCATACAAATATAGTTTCCCTAACTTTGTGACATTTTTTTCTAGGAAAGATTTTTTGCAAGGGTATGGCATCAAGTTGATGAAATAAGACGATCGTTGAAAGAAATTAAGATGTTTAATCGGCAAAACAAGAGAGATGCTTATGAGAGTTAATCATTTATGTTGTAGGTGACATTACGGTAATTAATGGTTTTCCTTACATTATGTAAAACATTGGATAGAAAACAAATGGAATCCAAAATGTTGAGTGGCCAAATAAAAAGTGCAAATAAAAATTCCTGTATGATCTACTTTGCATTTATCCCAATGTATCTCCAAGTTTATACAAGTTGTACACAGCATACAAAGTATGTGACCAATAGGAAACAATAGACATTTTCAAAACCAAATAGTGTCATTTGTTTAAAAAAATGGCATTGATTGCATTTGATGGGCAGGTTTGTTCATATGGGTAGATTTTCTCTTGCCTGGGAATGAATGGGCTGGGAAGAAAACAAACAAAGCCTTTAGTTGACAGATGTGGAATTTGGTTTGCAACTTTGTAATTGTTGCTTAAGTGAAGGACTGGAGAAAATAAAGCAGAGCACGACTTTGGAACATCTTGAGAGCATGAAAAGTACGAGTTCAATTTTTTTTCTTTTACATTACCTGTATGATATCTAGCATGATGATAATTAAATGTTCAATTACAAAAAAAGCTCAGGACAAGTTTAAATTTTATGCATTTCTTTGGACCGCAAAGAAACACTGCAAAGAGTTCTTCCTCAGTATAACTTCTTGCATTTTAATCAAACAGTAAAAGTTATGACTTAACAAATTTGTTTACATTCAAATATCTTGGAAAATCACTTCTAATCTTTCGAAGACACCTACAAAGCAGGAGTTTCATTTTAACTTAGTCTCCCCTACAATGGTATGTGTCAAAATCCATGCTCTTGATTTAAAATAATCAAGATTTTTTCAACTGTCAGTATCAACCCACCTTACAAACAAAACTAATCCCCATTTTGCTCAGTTACACTTGATTCTGTATGTCTGAACTGTTCCTTAGGTTTTCTTTGAACTGAGTTGCCTCCAATAAAGAATTTGGTATGATACAGCAATACAGTTATCCCTCATAACTTCAGAAACTAGGTGAGAATTATGTCGTATTGAAGGATCTGACAAATGTTCTTTACAACTGGTTATTATGTACAATTACTACATTCACAGGCACAGAATTGTACTACTTTATTATCTAATTTTTTTTTCCCCAAAAGAACTTTTACTGAAGAATCTGTACTTGGTACTTTTTGTACCTAAGATGATGCCATAAGTGACGACTTGTAAAATTTTCACTGTACTCATTTGAGTACGTGACAATAAAGCTAATTCAATCCAATTAAAGCTATTTGGTTATACAAACAAGCAAGAATGTAAATAAAGTGAGGATTAAAATTAGCTTTCAAGAGAACTAGCTAGAAATACAAAAACAGATTTGTAAGAGTTTGTACAAATTCTTTAAAAAAAAGGCGAATGTCAATCCTGTAGAAAGTGAGTCTGGAGTATTAATAATGGAAAACAAGGAGATTGCAGTTGAATTGAGCAGGTATTTATATCAGTCTTCAGTATGGTGGATGTAAGTAAGATTTCAGAAGCAGCTATAAAGCAAGAAATGGAAAGGAGGGAGGAACTTGAAGGAAACTATCATCACCCAGAGAACTAATACTGACCGAACTGTTGGAGCTGCACGCTGTTAAATGCCCAGATTCCTGATTGACTTTATCCTAGAGTCTTAAATGACTTGAGTGAAGGGAATAAAGGTATGGTTTGCTAAATTAGTTACTTGATCTGCAAAATAGAACAGCGTTTTTGCACAGCTGGAATTCAGTAAAGGATGTTTTCTAGAGGTTTATGAAATCTTGAGGGGCATGGATAGGATAAATAGGCAAGGTCTTTTCCCATGAGTGGGGAAGTCCAGAACTAGAGGACATAGGTCTCTTTTTACATGTTTCCCCTCTCATCCTAAACCTAAGCGGTAACTTTTTCACGCAGAGGATGGTACATGTATGGAATGAACTGCCAAAGGAAGTGGTGGAGGCTGGTAGAATTACAACAGTTAAAAGACATCTAGATGGGAATATGAATAGGAAGGGTTTAAAGGGATATGGGCCAAGCGCTGGCAAATGGGACTAGATTAACTTAAGATATCTGGTCGGCATGGACGATTTGGACCGAAGGGTCTGTTTCCGAGCTGTACATCTCTATGACTCTATGAATGGATACTACACAGCAGTATGGACTAATTAATAAAGACCATGAGGAAGAGGAATAGGCTATTTGGCGCCTTGATATACTCTGCCAATCAATAGGATCAAGGCTAACTGAATATTCCTCACATCCACTTTTCTGCATTTTCCCCATTATCTTGGATTCTTTGTCAGTAGGGGAACCAATCTCAGCCTTAAGTATGACCTTAGTCTTTTCTTCCAAGAATATTAAGACTAATATTTTTGCAAATATACGGTACACCTAATTTAACTTGTGATAAAGGCAGACAGTGGAAGTACAGATTGTATGAACGTCTCAGGATTTACAGCAGAACATAGAAACTTTGACTTGAGCTCTTGTTTATTTCAATGTCAAAGTGAAAACTTCCATAGATACATACTAACTAACGTAGGCACTGACATTGGAGTTTGGGAACATAGACTAAAAATACAAGAATTAACCCTAATAATTTGTGTAATTTTTTTCCACCCTGCAGCAACTTACAAAATTTCATAAGAACTTTCGGGTATGTTATTAAAAGGATGGAAAACCAACAACAAAATATAGTAAGTGATCATTTGGCAGTAGAGAACTTGAGTATTGCTGATAAAAGATATTTTGTCAAAGTTTCTCATCTTGCACTGAGACAATTCTTAAGAAATAACAAGGTAATGGGAAAATAATATTTATACTATATGAGAGGTGACAGCTGATTGGTTGACAAGTAGATTCTGATTGGAAGAGATTTTGCTAGGGAAGTTGCATCAGTTAATGATGACTGATAGTCAACTGCCAAACTTTAAATAAAGATTTAAGTCAGCAGATTGACTCTGAGCCTAACCCACTCACATGTCGGGTAGTGGTGTGGGAAGGCCTGCCTTGGAAAAAAGAATTCCACCCTGGACATACGTGTAAACATTTAAAAACTCTGTTTCAAACATTTCATGTCTTACAATGTACTTTTCAGGTTCTAAGATGTGTTCTCAATACAAGTATACATAATTTATTGTCAGTATTCTCAAAACAAGACCCAGGATAAATAAAATGTATTAACATAAAATAGTTTATTTATATTTAAAGATTTAACAAGGCAGGTTTTCTTGATTTGCAAAATCATGCTAAGGCTCTAAACTCTACAAGGTGACAAATACGTGCAACATGGCCAGGATTTGTACAACAAGCATTCTATGGTAACAGCAAAAACCACTTTTACATGGTCTTAAGGAAGTAGCTTATACCCACAGTGCACATGGACAATAAATGTCAACAGTACAAATCATACGGTAAAATAATTTGAACCTGAGGTATATTTTTCCTAGTAACAAAAAAAACTCCAAAGAATTTAGTGCCATACTAGAATTAGAATGATTAAAATAAATCTATTTGGTACTGTTTATCATGACAACATCTACTGCTGTCTGGATTAAACAGTGAAGAATATTAATTTGATTTATGAATTGGTGTAATCTTTATTCTATATAAATATAACTTGACATTGACAACTGTCTCACAGTTAAATAGCAAATTCTGATACAGTGTAAAACTGTACAGGAGTAGAATATAAAAGAAAGCACAATATAACAGTGCAAAAATAGAATACAAAATAAAGCACAGCATATAAGCACTGCAAATACTCTATGTATTGATTTATAGATCTGTAATGTGTGAGGCTTAACTTATAGGCATTTGAAACTAACATCTAAGGCTCCCTGAACCTTGAATTGATTTGTAGTTAATAGAATTAGCTCAGCTTTCAATTAAAAATCCTAAAAGAAAATTCAGAAAACAAAGTCTTAGAGTATCTGAAATTACTCTGGGCATACATAAATAGTGTAAGTTGTTGTAAAACAACTGAGGATATGTTGTCCTAGGATAGACAAATGTTGACAACTTATCACAAGCAGCAAGTAAGTTAATTCTGAAGAAAATTCTGTAGACTTTGTTAGCCCTTTATTGTGGCTTTATTTTCAGCAGCAGCAAACATTGCACAAAATCTTGAGTTTTCATTGGCAAGAAGAACAGATGGCTCATCAAATTCCATAACCTGAAACAGGATACAAAAATGGTTTTATTGAGCTAGAAAGCAGATTTGACTAAATCTGTGGCAATCAGTTCATTACATTTGCTACATTATGCAACACATTGTTGCATAATCTTTGAAAATAGGTTTGAGATTTTAAATTAGGAGAAAGTGAGGACTGCAAATGCTGGAGATCAGAGCTTAAAAATGTGTTGTTGGAAGGGCTTATGCCCGAAACGTCGATTCTCCTGTTCCTTTGATGCTACCTGACCCCACCACTACCATCTCTGGATATGTCCTGTCCTACCGGCAAGACAGACCCAGCAGAGGTGGCAGCACAGAGGTATACAGTTGGGAGGGAGTTGCCCTGTAAGTCCTCAACATTGACGCCAGACCTCGAAGTTTCATAGCTTCAGGTTAAAAATGAGCAAGGAAACCTCCTGTTTATTACCACGTACCACCATCCCTAAGCTGATGAATCGGTATTCACCCATGTTGAACAACACCTGGAGGAAGCATTGAGAATGGTAAGGGAACAAAACATACTCTGGGTGGGGAATTTCAATGTCCATCACCAAGAGTGGCTCAGCAATAGAATTACTGATTGAACTGTCGAGTCCTAAAGGACATATCAACGAGATTGGGTTCTGCGGCAGGTAGTGAGGAAACCAACAAGAGGGAAAAGACATACTTGACCTCATACTCATCAACCTGTCAGTATCGGTATAAGCAACCACCGCACACGCCTTTATGGGGATGAAGTCCAGCCTTCACAATGAGAACAATCTCCATCGTGTTGTGTGGCATTATCACTGTGCTATGTGAGACAGACTTCAAACAGATCTGGCAACTCAACACTGAGCATCCATCAGGCACAGTGGACCATCAACAGCAGCAGAATTGCACTCCATCAGAATCTCTGTAACCTCGTTTCGGCATAGCCACTCAACCATTACCATTGAGCTAAGGGATCAATCCTGGTTCAATGGAGTGAGTGAGTGCATGTGTGTGTGAGCATGTGTGGGGGAGGAGGGGCACGCCAGCAGCAGCAGCAAGCATAGTTGAGGATGAGGTGTCAACCTGGTGAAGCCACCAAACAGGATTACTTGTATGCCAGTCAGCAAAAGCAACAAGTGATAGACAGAGCTAAGCGATCTCACAATCAACAGATCAGATCTAAGCTCTACAGTCCCACCACATCCAGATGTGAACAGTAACGGACAATTAAATAACTCACTAGAAGAGACGGCTCCAGTCTTCAGCCAGTTCGATTCACTCCATGTGATAACAAGAAACTGTTGGAGGCATAGGATACTACAAAGGCTACAGGTCCTGACAACATTCTGGTAATAGTATTACAGTTTTTTGTGCTGCAGAATTTATCACTTCCGAGCCAAGCTGTTCAAGTAAAGTAAGAACACTGGCACCTACCCAAAAATTGCCCAAGCATGTCTTGTGCAGAAAAAGCAGAACAAATCCACCCATTCCATCAGCCTACTCTCGATCGTCAGTAAAGTGATGGAAGGGGTCATCAACTGTACAATCAAGAACACCTGTTCGGGAATAATCTGCTCAGTGATACACAGTTTAGGTTCTTCCAAGGCCACTCAGCTCCTGACCTAATTACAGCCTTGGTTCAAACATGGACAAAAGAGCTGAATTTCAGAGGTGAGGTAAGTGTGACAGCCCTTAATATCAAGACTGTATTCAACAGAGTGTGGCATCAAAAAGCTCCAGTAAAACTGGAATCGATGGGTATCGGGGCAACTCTCTGTAGTTAAAGTCATACCTGACATACAGGAAAATGGTTGTTGTTGTTGGTCAGTCATCTCAGCTTCAGGACATCTCTGCAGGAGTTCCTCAGGATAGTATCCGAGGCCCAACCACCTTCACCTGCCTCATGACGGACCTTCCTTATCATAAGGTCAGAAGTGGGTATGTTTGCCATTGATTGCACAATGGTCAGCACCATTCGCAACTCCTCAGATACTTAAGCAGTCCATATTCAAATACAAGATCTGGACAATATCCAAGCTTGGGCTGACAAGTGACAAGTAATATTCGCACCACACAAATGCCAGCTATGGCCATTACCAATAAGAGAAAATCTAACCACCACGCCTTGACTTTCAATGATGTTACTATCACTGAATCCCCCAGCATAAACATCCTGGGGATTATCATTGACCAGAAACTCAATTGGACTCACCACATAATCACAGCAGCTACAAGAGCAGATTGGAGGCTAGGAATTCTGCACTGAGTAATTCACCTCTTGATTCCCCAAAGCCAGTCTACCATCTACAAGGCACAAGTCAGTAGTGTGATGGAATATTCCCCAACTTGCCTGGATGTGGGTAGCTCCAACAACACTCAAGGCTTGACACCATCCAGGACAAAGCAGCCTGCTTGACTGGCACGACACCCACAAGCACTCAGTCTGTTCTCCACTGACACTCAAGTAACAGTGTGCACTATACACACAATGCACTGCAGAAATCCACCAATGATCCTCAGACAGCATCTTTCAAACCCTCAACCACTTCTTTCTAGAAGGACAAAGGCAGCAGATCCATGACAACACCACCACCTGCAAGTTCCCTCCAAGCCACTCACCATCCTGACTTGGAAATATATTGCCATTCCTTCACTATCGCTGGGTGAAAATCTTGGAATTCCCTCCCTAATGGCACAGCAAGTGACTGCAGCAAGTCAAGAACACAGTTCAGCACCACCCGTCTGAAGAGCAACTAGGGATGGGCAATAAATGTTGGCCAGCCAGCGATAATCACATCTCACAAATGAATAAATTAAAAATTGCCATCCTCTACTCATGTCCAGCTTTGTGATGGATAGCCCTCCTGCCAGCTTTGCATATATATCTTCTATGCGAGGGACTGGATATTTATCATGTGAAATATGGCTTACTGTTTGTTTAAAATCCCCACAAAGGCAAATCAAGATGTCAGACTTCACAATTGGTACAACTAGTGTTGCCCATTCTGCAAACTGGGCTGGTATGATGATTCCTTCACTTTCCAGGCTTCTGATTTCTACCTCTACTTTCGCCCATAAAGCAATAGGCACTAAGTCGGCTTTATAGAAGCATAGAATTGCTTCCTGGTCAACATGCCTTGACTCCTTTGATGGTCCTTAGGCCTTCCTGAAAAACCTCTGGATATTTAATTAGGACTTCACTCAGGCAGCCATTTTTTAATTGAAAAATGTTGAGCAATCAAGGTGAATCTTTCTCAACCAATTTGACCCCACTAAGCCTGGACCTGAACCTTTTATTACAATCAGTGGTAACTGAACCAGCTGCTTCTCAAAAGACTGGAACCGATGTTGTACTCTTAATCTTAAAAGGTTCCCAGTATAGGGACAGCAGCAGAATTGCACTCCATCACAATCTCTGTAACCTCGTCTCCCCAGGTTCCCCAGTCTAGCTAAGTGTTGCGTAAACCTAAGAGTTGGAATCCAGAATGAAATTTGTTAATGACTGGAATATCAACTCCCCCCCACCATTAGAAGCAGGTGACCACTTAACCAGACGTTTATTTTGATTGGTTCTGATTTAGATGTTGCTAATCAATTTGACTGTTCCAAACCAGATGTAGGTAGACTTTCCAGGGTGTGCACTCTTCTGGATTCCAGCCTATGTATTCTCTTACTCAGTTTAGGTCTAGTGTTACTTTTTTTGCAGTCTTAGGTCCGCATAGCAGCAGCAACTACAATGGCTTGCTGGCCTGAATCCTGAAGAAACTTTAACTGTTTGGCCTAAGCTTGGCTATGATTTAGGGTTTTTCTGTGGGCTGACGTAAGAGTCTCTGTTCAGGATATGTCTTGAGAAAGGTTATGCAATTGATGTTTCCCAAGCTCAGTTGGCTGGCGAGGTTGTCCACTCCCTCGGAATACTCTGCAACTCATATGCTCCACTTTCCAGTGATAAAGTCAATTGTGGTGCCTGTTGAAGTCCAGTTAGGTTTCAATTAGTAGGTGCTTTCGCATGCTTACGTCATGAACTCCACACACAAAATGGTCTCTCAGCATCTCATTAAGGGTTAAACCTCTGCCAGTCATCTTAACCTGGTTAAAAATCCTGATACAGATTCTCTAGTTCTCAAATTACCAAGTAAAACCGATAACGCCTCAGAATTAGAGTAATAATCCTTAACTAAATCTGTCAACTCTTGAAATTTTTTGGTATCTGGTGTCTGAAAGAAAGTCAAGCTCCTCATAATCGAAAAATCCGCAGGTTCACAAGCTGCCAGGAGAATTACTCATGCATTCTTTCCACATGCTTGGCCAAGTCTTTGATGGCAGGATTGAATGAGTCCAGCTTCCCAAATAATGGCATGATGTCAGAAATGCTTACCCCAACTCAAAGCTGACTGTTGTCAACAAACTTCTTCACAGTATGCTTTTCTTTCATTACCACTGAAATAACTTCACAGGAGCCAGCATCCCATCACCAAGTCACCCTTTATTTACATGTGGAGAGTCCAGGACACTGATCTAGCTCTCAGTGAGCAGGATGGCTGACACTCCTGTTCTTATTTGTTAGCCAGGTCTCCCTGATTGGGCTGGTCCAATCAGGGAACTCCTATTCTGTGAAATCCATTTGGCTAACCTTGTTACAATCACTATAACCCCGTTTGCTATAATCATTGTTTCTCTTGGTACTTTGACCCAAGTTTTTTGGTACCTAGGTACCTTGATAACTAAGATGGCATCTTGTGTGGCGACATCGCACACTTTTCACTATACTCCTATTATTCTGTACTTTAGTACATGTGACAATAAAATCTAAATCAAAATGTCACCTATGCTCTTCTAAACTCCAGCAGATCAAAACCTATGTTGTCTAAACTTTCTCCATAAGACAACTTGCCTACACAGACTGGTAAGCCTTCTCAACTGATTTCAACACATTCATATCCTTCCTTAAATAAGGTTACCAAGACTGTACACAGTATTCCAGATGCGGTTTCACAAATGCCTTGTACAACTGAAACATAACCTTCCCACTTTTCAATTCTCCTCAGTCTGTCATTGACATCACCCCATTTGAAGATCTCCCCTCCACAACTTCCCACCTCATTCCTGCAAAGTCCGTTTCTACCTTCTACCAAAATCCATGAACAACACAACCTTGACATACCCATCATTTCAGTTTGTTCCTGGTCTACTGAACTTACTTCTTTCAATCTTAACTCTTTTTTTAGTTCCACCCCTGCCTCCCGCCCCACCTCAGTCTCGTCCCACTTGTATTACATGATTCTTTTGATGCTGTGCATCAGTTCCACAATTTCCAGCTTTCTGGTCCTAACCATCTCCTCTTCACCATACTTGTGAAATTCCTCAACACATCCAAAACCCCCATCAGGATGGTCTGAAGGTCTCCCTACTTTGAAAGGGGGCCTGAACACTTCCCATTCACCAACACTCTCCATTTTAAATAAATTATTCCTGAAAAAGTCTTATGATTAAAGGTTGAGGGAGCTATTCTCATTGAAGAGAAGAAGGATGAGAGGTGACTTGACAAAGGTGTACAAGATGAGAGGCATAGATGGGGTTAATAGCCAAAGACCTTTTCCCAGGGCGGAAACGGCTATCACGAGGGGGCATAATTTTAAGGTGACTGGCAGAAGGTTTAGGGGAGATGTCAGAGATAAGCTCTTTACAGAGAGTAGTGGGTGCATGGAATACACTGCCAACAGTGGCAGGAGAGTCTGATACATTACAGACATTTAAGTGACTCTTGGATAGGCATACGGATGATAGTAAAATGTAGGGTATATAGGTTAGTTTGATCTTAGAGTAGGATAAAAGCTCGGCAAAACATGAGGGCCAAAGGACCTGTACTGTTCTACGTTCTAGTTTCTCCAAGTCAAGAGTTGGCTATGGTCACTTTTATCCCAATCACTTTTTGGTGTATGTGGAACATGTGGCTTCCTTCCACAATTCTTTCTCCAGTATATGAATGACATCATTAGTGCTGCTTCCTGCTTTAGTTTGGAATTGGAAAGATTTTCAATCATGCTTCCATTTTCCACCTTTTTCTCGACTTCATCTTGTCATGTGAATGTTGCCTTCCATTCCTTGACTTCTGTTTTCATTTCTAGGGATTGACTGTCGCAAGTATCCATTACAAACTGTGGACTTCATTTTATCACACTGCTTTGTGTCAGAACTTCATTCTCCTAATTTCTCCAACTCATTGTTTGACATTGCCAACTTCAACAGGGGCACCTCCAAAATTTTCATTTTATTTTTCAATTGAGGATTCCTCCATTATGGTTGAAAGGACCGTCAGCTGTGTCTGATGGTCCTTTTCATATTTTTGTACTCAACCCTTCACCTTCCTTCCAGAGCACGCAGAAGAACTACCTTGCTTTTTACTACTATCATGAATACCTAGTTTATACCTAATCTCCTTGTTACTACAACTAGCATTTCCTTTGTATTTTGCTCTTGGCATTGTTACCAGCTGTTCCACATGTTTCTGCTCCCCTTTTGTCAACAGCACAAAAACCATAATTTTCCAGCTCCCTCAATTCTGGAGAAGAGTCAATGGATTTGAAACATTAACTTTCTCTCTTCACAGATGCTGTCAGATGTGCTGAGTTTTAGATTAGATTTAGATTACTTACAGTGTGGAAACAGGCCCTTCAGCCCAACAGGTCCACACTGACCCGCCGAAGAGCAACCCACCCAGACCCATCCCCCTACATTCACCCCTTCACCTAACACTACGGGCAATTTAGCATGGCCAATTCACCTAACCTGCACATTTTTGGACTGTGGGAGGAAACCGGACCACCCGGAGGAAACCCACGCAGACACGGGGAGAATGTGCAAACTCCACACAGTCAGTCGCCTGAGGTGGGAAATGAACCCGGGTCTCTGGCGCTGTGAGGCAGCAGTACTAACCACTGTGCTACCATGCCGTCCACACCTTTTATAACATTATAGGATCAAAGAGTCAGAGATGTACAACATGGAAACAGACCCTTCAATCCAACTTGTCCATGCTGACCAGATATCCCAACCCAATCTAGTCCCACCTGCCAGCACCTGGCCCATATCCCTTCAAACCCTTCCTGTTCATATACCCATCCAAATACCTTTTAAATGTTGCAATCATACAAGCCTCCACCACTTCCTCTGGCAGCCCATTCCATACACGCAGCACCCTCTGCATGAAAACGTTGTCCCTTAGGTCTCTTTTATATATTTCCCCTCTCATCCTAAACCTGTGCCCTCTAGTTCTGGACTCCCCCACCTGAGGGAAGAGACTTTGTCTATTTATCCTATCCATGCCCCTCATGATTTTATAAGCCCCTATAAGGTTACCCTTCAGCTTCCAGCACTCCGGGAAAACAGCACCAGCTTATTCAACATCTCCCATTAGCTCAAATCCTCCAACCCTGGCAACATCCTTGTAAATCTTTTCTGACCCTTTTCAAAGTTCACAGCATCCTTCCGATAGGAAGATCAGAATTGCACACAATATTCCAAAAGTGGCCGAACCAATGTCCTCAACATGACTTCCCAACTCCTGTATTCAATACTCTGACCAATAAAGAAAAACATATCAAATACCTTCTTCACTATCCTATCTACCAGTGACCCCACTTTCAAGGAGCTAAGAAGCTGTACTCCAAGGTCTCTTTGTTCAGCAAGACTCCCTAAGATCTTACCGTTAAGTGTATAAGTCCTAAGATTTGCTTTCCCAAAATACAGCAGTTTCCGTGCTGTACATCTCTATGACCTCACATTTATCTGAATTAAACTTCAATTTTGGTGTCATCTACAAACTTACTAACTGTACCTCTTATGCTCACATCCAAATCATTTATATAAATGATGAAAAGTAGTGGATCCAGCACTGATCCATGTGGAACTCCACCAGTCACAGGCCTCCAGCCCTTTGTCTTCTACTGAGCCAGTTCTGTATCCAAATGGCTAGTTCTCCCTGTATTCTGAGATCCAACCTTGCTAACCAGTCTCCCATGGGGAACCTTGTCAAATGCCTTATTGCAGTCCATGTAGATCACATCTACTGCTCTGCCCTCATCAATCCTCTTTGTTACTTCTTCAAAAAACTTAATCAAGTTTGTGAGACATGACTTCCCACGCATAAAGCCATGTTGACTATCCCTTATCAGTCTTGGCTTTCCAAATACATATACATCCTGTCCCTCAGGATTCCTTCCAACAACTTGCCCACCACCGATGTCAGGCTCACTGGTCTATAGTTCCCTGGCTTGTCCTTACCGCCCTTCTTAAACAGTGGCACCACGTTAGCCAACCTCCAGACTTCCGGCACCTCACCTGTGACTGTAGCTGATACAAATATCTCAGCAAGAGGCCTAACAATCACTTCCCTAGCTTCCCACAGAGTTCTAGGGATTAACCTGTGAGACATGACAAGTTTGTGAGACATGATTTCCTACGCACAAAGCCATGTTGACTATCCCTAATCAGTCCTTGCCTTTCCAAATACATGTACATCCTGTCCCTCAACAACTTTCCCTCCACCAACATCTGGCTCAATTCATTTTCCTAATCATTTTGCTGTACCTGCATATTAGCCTTAGGTGACTAATGCACCAGAATACATAACACTCTGCAATCTCTCACAATTGAGATAATATGCTCCTTTTTCATTCTTCCTGCCAAAAGGACAACTTTACACTTTCCCACATTATACTCCATTTGGCACATCACTACTACTTTAACCAATCTATGCTTTCTGTATTCTCCTGGTGTCCTCTTCACAATTTAAGTTTTCTACAAATCTTAGTGTCGTCAGCAACTTTGGCAACCAGAGGTTCCGTCCCTTTGTCCAAGTCATTTATAACATTGTAAAAATTGAAGTCCCATCACTAATCCCTGTGACACACCATTAGTTAGGTCACTGCTACCTACTGTTTGCTTCCTGTTGACCAGCCAATCTTACATTCAAGACAAACTGCTGTCTCCTATACTAAGAATTTTCATTTGTAGTAATAATCTTTCAAATGAATCAATATATTCTGAAAATTGAAATACAATATATCCAAAAGTTCCCCCAGACAAAGGCCATTTGGCCCATCAATTGTGCTTCACTTCTTTTTCAATGAGATCATGTTCTTCACTTCAACTTCCCTCCTTACCCCATAAAGCTTGATTCTCTTAATGATAGACGAAAAATTGCAGTATAGAATTCCACCCTCTGCAGTAAAGAATTCTTCTAAAAATGTTACTTCCTCAATGAACTCCAATAGATTGCTTAAACATGATTTCCCTTTCACAACACCATGTTAATTCTGGCGGATTATCTTGAACTTATCCAAATTGTCTGCTATAACTTCTTTAATAATACTCAACATTGGTACTATGGCAAATGTTGAGGTAAGTGGCTTGTTGATTGGCTACTTTCTGTCTCCTTCCCTTTTTGAATAAAGGAATTGTATTTGCTATCTCCAAATCCAATTGGAACGTCCCCAAATCTAAGGAGTTTAGGAAAATTGAAACCAATGCCTCAACTATTCACTGGTCATGACTTTCAAGACTGTAGGATGAAGTCCATGTGGGCCTCGGCACTTGTCAGCCCATAGCTCCAACAATTTACTTAGTACTACTTAATTGAGACTTTTCTCTTTCCTTTCTATTTCCAAATTTGTGGCTGTTTTGCGGATGCTATTTATTGCTTTTTTAATAAATTCTGATCAAAAATGCCTGTTCAACTAATATACCATTTCTTTATTTTCTATTGTGATTTTCCAGACTTGCCTTCTATAGGACTCACATTCACTTTGTTAACTCCATGCTTCTTTAAATGTTTATAGGATCTTTTACCATCTGTTCTTCTATTTCTAGATGGCTTTCTTTCATACTCTAAAATCTTCTTAAATTTTTATTACTTTTTTTTGTTATTAATAGTCTGACCAATCTACTGCGGTATCATCCATATTTGCACAATTATATGTTTTGAAAATTTGTTAACCAGGGATGATGAGTCCTCGCCTTGGATTTATTCTCTCTCTTCGGAATGTGTCTATTCTGTATATTCTGAAATGACCCTGTAAATGCCTGCTTTTCCATTGCATTAATTTGCCAATTTACTTTAGTTCTGCTTTCATGCCCTCAAATCTTCTGTTTTCATTTTTAGGAACAGTCGAGGACTCACTCTTCTCTCCCATAAACTGAATGTAAAATTCAGTTATATTATGGTCGCTGGTACCAAGGACCACCTTAATTACGAGATCATGAATTACCCTTATCTTGTTGCATAATACCAATTCCAATAAAGTCTGCCTTCAGGTTGGATCCAGAATATGCTGTTCTAAGAAACAATCTCAAAAACATCCCATGAGCTTCCCATCTAGGCTGTCTTTGCCTAGTTGACATATCCAGGCAGAATGTAGATTAACATCTCTCATGATTCCTACCAGATAGCCAATCTTATGGCTGTGCATTTCTGACAAGCTCCTATTATTTTTGTTTTAAATTCTACACTAATGTGTTAGGTTCTTCCATCATTCAGGATGGAGATATTTGTGAAGCCTCTTTCACTGAGTTGTTTCAATGTCCATCACTACTCTCAACCAGATGTGGCAGGATTTCTGAGCTTAGATCTGATCTGTTGGTTGTGGGGTTGCTTAGCTCTGTCTATCACTTGCTGGTTAAGCTGTTTAGCATGCAAGTAATCCTGTTTAATAGCTTCATCAGGTTGGCCCCTCATTTTTAGGTATGCCTGGTGCTGCTATTGGCATGTACTCTTGCATTCTCCATTGAACCAGGGACGATCCCCTGGCTTGGTGGTATTGGTTGAGAGGGAGAAAAGCCAGGCCATGACGTTGCAGATTGTGCTGGAGGTCTATTCTGCTGCTGATGGTCCACAATGCCTCATGGATACCCCGTCTTGAGTTGCTAGATCTGTTTAAAATTTGTCCCGTTTATTATAGCGATAGTGCCACACAACACGATGGTGTGTATGCTCAATGTGAAGGCCGGATTTCAGCTCCACCAGAACTGTGCAGTGGTGACTCCTACCAACATTGTCATCATTGAGAAGCATCTGCAGAGTGTTAAGGATGAGATCAAGTATATTTTTTCCCTCTTGTTGGTTGCCTCGCCATCTGCTGCTAACACAGACTAGCAGCTATGTTCTTTAGTGCTGCTGCCAAACCACTCTTGGTCGTGGTGATCATTGAAATCTCTATCCAGAGTACATATTGTGCCTTTGTCACCCTCAGTGCTTCCTCCAAGTGTTGTTCAACATGCTGAAACAGTGACATATCACCTGCCCTGTCATCCTAACTGTATTCTAAGTAACGATTTAATTATATATTTATTTTTAAAATATAGTTTATTAACTTGACCACCAGGTCCTACACTATTTTGAACCTTAGAAATCGAATAGTTTTTTGCCAGCCGATAAAGGGATCCAAGAATATGGAGAGAAACTGTAAACAGTGTACTGAGATGGATGATCAGTTATGACCATACTGAATAGCAGAGCGGGGTTGAAGGCCTGAATGACTTACTACGGCTCCTATTTTTGGTGTTTATATGAATTAATCAAAATCACTTACCAGATACTCACTAAGTATGTAGCTTCCACTCCTGCCAATTCCCAGATGCTGAAACAATTAGGAAAAACAGAAACAAAGAGACACCTCTTTTCTCTAATTCCCCATATTACCCAATTTTTGCACTCTGTTGTAAGTCATACTTAAGCATTAAGTCACACTGACTTGGCTCACTGTAGATATTCCTGAAACTCGGCTTTGCTGATGCAATTACAGAGGAACCCATTTAAAGGTGCTTCTTTGATTAATTAAACCTAACTACTCTTCCACTGGAGAATTTTTAAAACCCTGATTAAGGATGGCAACTTTAGCATTTAATTAAGATTTACATTTTAAATTCCAATGAAAAAAAGAAGTATATTTGTACAAAAGGTTTTTGATTCTCTTACCCATTGACTGCTAACATTCAGTCCTAGGTCAAAACAACCTAGCTGTCTAGTTTTACATGCTCCTAACACAAAAGGCTGGGCTGACGCAGTTACACAGAAAATAGTTTCGGCTGCTTCAATAGGGTACTTCTATTCAATCATTCCATAAAGCAAGCCTACTGTATGCAATCTTAAAAGGTGATGATTGTCTGTGAACCGAATTTATTCTGATTTTGACAATGCACTCCAGTTTGTTTAAAAGAAAACATTTTTTTCAAAAGTCAACTAACTCTATTTTACCAGAATCACCACATCAGGTGACTCAGTTGGCAAATCTCTACATATTAGCTTTTATTTATTGCCTTCCTTAAGAAATATTGCTTGCCATTTCCAAGAAGACCATCCACATATTTGATAGAACTTTGGCATGGCTAATCTCCTGTAATCTTTGATTTTATGCCAATACTCTGAATAGCTCATTTCAACAGATCCAGCAAATGAAAGTAGAACATTTTGAATCTTGTTGCACCACCCCAGCTTGCCAAAATTGGACATTTAAACTGAGATTAAAAGTCAAACAGCTGCTGTTTAACACTCCTGTAACTCAAAGATTTTGAGAAAACTATCAACTCCAAGCTAAACGAAAAGAAAGCTCTTTAGATAGCATTCCTTGTGCCATTAGATACCCCAAGAAAAGTTTGGAAACAATGAGACTGTGTCCTTTCAAAGTGCTTCGCGATGCAGTTCCATTGCTATAAATGATTGACATTTAAAGGAAATGAGAAAGAACAGGAACAAAAAAGGTGCCCTTTTTTTGCCTCACTGAGCAAGTGGCTCTTTGCTTCAAGGTTAGGAGATGCTTGACAATTAAACAATATTCTGATAAACATACAGGTTGTGATCTATAACTGACCCCTGCCTAACAGCAATGTGGTTGATTCTTCATCAATTATGGATGGACAAAAAAGGAAATAGTAGTCTCACAGATGACACATGTACTTATACACACTGCTGCAGTATTTAACACAATTTGTGTCTCTAAAATGAACACCATCAATCCAGCATGTCCATCACTGATTTATCATGTTTGTTGAGCATATTGTACAAAACTGCACTAGGAGATGTTCACTAACTGTAGAAATGTTTCCTTCATTCGTAATTTTGGACCATTTAAACTCAGTGAAGTAAAAATCATTCATATCCATTATTAACATGGTTTCAGTGGCAATAAAATAGTTGAGCACTTATTCAATACTGATCAACTCAGGTAGAACTATTTTTCCTTGAAATATTTTGTTCAGCATGCAACATTAAACCCTTCCACCTCCATTCCCCTCACGTGTGGATTCTTTCCCAATAAAAGCCTGGAAACATTAGTTACCTGGCCCTGACTTAGCACCATGATGCGATCGCAGTTGAGTACCGTATTCAAACGATGTGCAATGGTCAACATTGTACAGTCAGCAAATGATTCTCGGATTGTCTCTTGCACCAGAGAATCAGTCTCTGTATCCATGGCAGCAGTCGCTTCATCTAACACTAGAATCTGTAACATTCAGAAGCAGAACTTTACATATTGTATGAACTAAATAAATTATGTAAAATAGCTACTCATCTGGCGAAGCAATTAATGTTTAAACAACTAAAATTTGTAAAGTGCCTTCAACAAAATAAAATCTGAAATATTATGAAACAAATAAAGACACACTGCCACATAAGGAGATTATGATGATTCCAGCTGATGAGAGGTTTATTGCAGAGGTCAGACCACAGAATGGAACCTGGCTCAAGAAATCTTCATTTTTTTTCTGTTTAATTAGTTAACATGGTGGTTAGTCACTGAAACATATTCATGCGAGGCTGTAGATTTTCTTTAAACAATGAAACAGAAACTAATATACTCAAGAATAAATAATTTTTAAAAAGGCTATCTAAATTCAGAAAACAGGGATATTTCAAAATATAGAGCAAGATAAAATTTCAATTTGTTTCCTGACATGATCCATTAGATGGACACAACTCAAGAAAAGTTACACCCCTACTTTATCTCTTTGGGATTCTATTTAATTGATTCCTTCCAGGTCTTCAGCAGGAATGTGCAAGGAATTAATTTTGTCTTTTACATGTCAGCCAACATGTCATTTTCACAAAACTGAGAACTTAAACTTCCTAATTCTAATAATCTGCAATTTTCTAACCAAACCTGGTCTGGAAATTTCAGAAAGCAATGCTTCTGCTGAGGTTACTTGGTCCCTGAACTGCGCTGAACACCATCTACGAACAAAATTAAATTTGCTTTGAAATTCAAGCCTGATGTATTCTAAACAGAACATTTTGGAAAAATTGTTCAAATCCTAGATTCTTCATAATTGAAGCCAAACACAATGACCTTAAATGTTTACCCTGTCATAAACCTAACAATATCAATATATTTCCAATAACAACATAGGGGTCTGGATACACCTGCTTTCTGACAAAATGCTAGATTCCATCACAATTCCAGAAAGACACACTGAGCTTGTTTTTTTAAGGTAATCACAGGAGTATTTTTGGATTTGTAAAGGGTAAGTCATGGTTGAAATTAGACAGAATTAGAGTAGTGAATCGAAGAATGTCTATTATTTATATGGACTTGCAGAATTGATTTAGTGAACTCCAGTTTGTTCATTCAGATTGTGGGGGTTGCTGGCTATTTTTATCATTTATATAAATTAATTGGATGTGAATATTGGAGGTATGGTTAGTAAGCTTGCAGATGACACCAAAATAGATGGTGTAGTGGACAGCAAATAAGATTATCTCAGAGTACCGAGGGCCAATGGGCTGAGGATGGGCAGATGGAGTTAATTTGGATAAATGCATGGTGTTGCATTTTGGGAATGCAAACCAGGTCAGTTCTTGTATATTTAATGTCAGAACCCTGGGGAGTGTTGCCAAACAACAAAACCTAGTAGTGCAAATATATAATTCCTTGAAAATGGAGTCACAGGTGGACAGGGTGGTGAAGATGACATTTGGCACACTTGATTGATTAGAACACTGAGTATAGGAATTGTGATTCATGGTGTGGCTGTACAGGACATTGGTGAGACCAATTTTAGCATACTATTCTATAAGAAGGATATTGTTAAACTTGAGAGTGTGCAGAAAAGATTCACAAGGCTGTTGCTGGGACAGGAGAGTTTGAATTCTAGGCAGAAGCTGAATAGACTGGGGTTTATTTTCTATTGACCGTTTGAGGCGGAGGGGTAACGTAATAGAAGTTTATAAAATCATGAGAGGCATGATAGGGTGAAAAGCCAAGGTCTTTTTCCAAGGATGGCAGAGTCCAAAACTAGATGGCATAGGTTTATGGTGACAGGGGAAAGATTTAAAAAGATCCTGAGGAATAACTTTTTCATGCAGAAGATGATAAATGTGGAATGAGCTGCCAGAGGAAGTGGTAAATGTGGATATAATTTCAACATTTAAAAGGTATCAACAGGAATATAAATAGGAAGGGATTAAAGGATATGGATCAAATGCTGGCAAATAGGACTAGGTCAGATTGGGATGCCTGGTTGGCGTGATCGAAGGTCAGTTTTTGTGCTGTATAACTCTATGATAGCAATTATTGCCCATCCCCAATTACTTTTGAAAAGGTGGTTTTGAGCTGCAGGTAACCCATAGTGCTGTTGGGTAGAGGTGAAGCTCATACAATTGAAAGCAAATTATTGAACTGGTTAGAGAATTAGTTGATTGGAAGGAGACAGAGTTGAAATAACAGACGGGTACTTTGTGGTAGGATGTGAAAAACAATGACAAGAATCTATATTAGGCCTTAACCTTTTTGTGAAAATAGCTAGCATTTATTGCCCCATCTCTAACTGCACAGGAGCAGATAGGGATGAGCTGCTGTCTTGAATAGCTGCAGTCCCTGACATGCAGGAAACTGCAGTGCTGTCAGGAGTTCCAGGATTATGATTCAGCAATATAGAAAAAATGGCAAGATAGCTCCAAGTCAGGATGGTATGTGGTTAGGAATGAAACTTGCAGGTTATGGTGTTTCCAAGCATTTGCTGCTTTTGTCTTTGTGGGTTTGGAAGGTGATGTCAGAAGAGTCTTGGTGAGTTATGCAGTGTATCCTGTAGATAGTATGTTTTGCTGCTTCTTATGTCAATGGTGAAGGTTGAATGAATAAAGTGAATGTTGAGGTGGTGAAGTGAGCATCAATTAAGCAGGGTGTTTTGTCCTGGATGATGCCAAGTTATGATAATTTATTTGACATGCACTTATTCTGACATGGAGTATTCCATTCACAATCCTGACTTGTGCCATGCAGATAGTGAATAGGTGCTAGGGAGACAGAGGGTAAGTTACTCAATGCAGAGTTCCTAGTCTCTGACCTGTTCTTGTAACCACAGTATATGTAAATGGAAGATCCAGTTCAGTTTCTGATTGATGGTAACTCACTTGATTGTAACTCACTTGATTGTAACTCACTTGATTGCTGACAGCAGGAAAGGTCAGTGATAATAATGTCACTGAACATCAAGGGGCGATGGGTAAGTTCTCTCTTGTTGGAGATGGTCATTACCTGATACTTGTGTGCCACAAATGTCACTTGTCACTTGTCAGACCATACCTAGATATATTTCAGATTTTACTGCATTTGTAAATGCACTGCTTTACAATGTGAGGTGTTGCTCATGGTGCTAAACATTTCACAATCATCAGTGAAGGTCCTCACTTCTGACATGATGAAGGAAGGAACTCATTGTTAAAGCAGTTGAAAATGGTTGGGCCTAGAACACCTTGAGGAACTCTGGTGTCCTGGGCTCTTGTTCACCTGCTCCGGGATATATTACAATATGTCTGAGCAGACTGATGAAAAAAACTATCCTGAGGAACTCCTGGAGTGATACTCTGTGACTGAGATGAGTGACTTCCCACAATCTCAAACATCTTCCTTTGTGCTTGATATGCCTCCAACTACTGGAGAGTATTAAGATTCAGGTTAATTGTCAACTGTGGTTTAGTTGGTTGCACTCTTGTCTCTGAATCAGAGGTTGAGTTCAAATCCCTGTTCAGAACGTCAGCACAAAAAAAAAAGCTGACACTGCATGTTGTACAGAGGAAGCATTATACTGTTGGTAGTATTTTGTTGAAGACATTACACCGTGCTAAGCTCTTGTACTTTTGAAAATCACTTTTGTAAATTTGGAGCAGGGTAGTATAAAATTTTACAGTTCATCTGACTGGTCCCAGAGCTGAATACCCCTCAGATACATTCTCAGATTTATCCAAACAATTATATTTCCCTGTTTCCTCATTGACCATTAGCCAGTAGAAACAAGTGCAACATATATCTGACAGTAAAAATAAAGGAGGCAGGAAATGATAAGTTAGTTCACCAAACCTGTCCTAACCACAAAACATGTTTCAGGATCATACTGATGAAGTACACATCTAAAAAAACTGTAGACTCAATCTTTTAATCATACTTTGTATTTACAAGCCTCCAATACAGGAATGCAGCTTTCAAAATTACTATGCTAATGTAAATGGAACACTATAAAATACTTGACCTGCTTTCAACTCTTACCTTACATCTCCGTAGCAAAGCCCTGGCTACACATATTAACTGTTTCTCTCCAACAGAGAAATTCTCTCCATTTTCCACCACTTCAGAGTCCAATTTTAAAGGCAGTTGAGAAATCTGCATTGTAAAAAAAAAAGTGTTTGAAGGCACCTTATAATAAAGGCCTTACACTTGCATTCACAATGTTTAATCAAAGGATGACTAGGGTAAAAATAGGGCCTGTCAAAGACAGAAATGGGAAGCTGTGTGTGGACCATGTGGAGATCGGAGAGACGTTAAATGAATATTTTTCATCTCTTTTCACTCAGGAAAAGGAGAATATTGTAGAGAAGAATGAGTTACTGGCTATTAGACTTGAAAGGATTGAGGTTAGTAAGGAGGAGGTGTTATCAATTTTGGAAGGTGTGAAAGTAGATAATCACCTGGGCGGATGGGATTTTCCAAGAATTCTCTGGGAAGCTAGCGAGAAGATGGCCAAGCCTTTAGCCTTGATCTTTGAGTCGTCATTGTCTACAAGTTTAGTACCAGAGGATTGGAGGATTGCAAATGTTGTGCCATTGTTCAAGAAGGGCAGTAGAGATGACCCAGGTAATTATAAACCAGTGAGCCTTATGTCAGTTGTAGGAAAAGTTTTGGAAAGGATTATAAAAGATAGGATTTATAATCATCTAGCAGGTGACAATTTGATTGGAAATAGTAAACATGGATTCGTCAAGGGCAGTTTGTGTTTCACAGACCTGAGTTTTTTGAGAAGGTGATCAAGCATGTGGATGAGGGTAGGGCAGTTGACGTGGTGTACATGGACTTCAGTAAAGCCTTTGATAAGATTTCACATGGTACGCTATTGGAGTAAATGCAGAGTCATGGGGTTAAAGGTGATTTGGCAGTTTGGATTAGGAACTGGCTTTCTGTAAGAAGGCAACGAGTGGTGGTTGATGGAAAATATTCAGCCTGGAGTCCAGTTAATTGTGGTGTGCCACAAGGATTTGTTCTGAGTCCATTGCTGTTTGTTACTTTTATTAACGACTTATATGCAGGTATAGGTGGATGGGTTAGTAAGCCTGCAGATGACACTAACATCAATGGAGTGGTGGACAGTGTGGAAGAATGTTGCAGGGTGCAGGGAGACTTGGATAAACTGCAGAATCAGACTGAGAGGTGGCAAATGGAGTTCAATGTGAGGTGATTCACTTTGGGAAGAAAAACAGGAAGACAGAATACTGGGTCAATGGAAAAGTTCTTGGTAGTGTGGATGTGCAGAGGGATCTTGATGTCCATGTACATAGATCACTGAAAGTTGCAATCCAGGTTAATAGTGCTGTTAAGAAGGCATATGGTGTGTTAGGTTTTATCGGCAGAAGGATTGAGTTCCGGAGCCGTGGTGACATACTGCAACTGTACAAAACACTAGTACGGCGTCATTTGGAATGTTGTGTACAGTTCTGGTCGCCCCCACTATAGGAAGGATGTGGAAGCACTGGAAAAGTTGCAGAGGAGATTTACCAGGATGTTGCCTGGTATGGAGCATAGATATAATGGGGAAAGGCTGGGGGACTTGGGTCTGTTCACATTGGAGAGAAGGCGGCTAAGAGGGGACTTAATAGAGTCATACAAGATGATCAGAGGATTTGATAGTGTGGACAGTGAGAGTCTGCTTTTACGAGGGGGCATAGCTGCAAATTGAGAGGTGATAGGTTTAAGATAGATTTAAGATAGATGTCAGAAGCACGTTCTTTACTCAGAGAGTAGTAAGGGCGTGAAATGTCCTGCTTGCCAATGTAGTTAATTCAGCCACATTCAGGGCATTTAAACAGTCCTTGGATAAGCATATGGATGATGATGGGATAGTGTGATGTGATGGGCTTCGATTAGTTCACAGGTCGGCACAACATCAAGGGCAAAGGGCCTGCTCTGCGCTGTATTATTCTATGTTAATTTTTTGTACTTCATGTTTTTCATACTTCATTGTATAAGAGTTCTTTACAACAGCAAGCTCCAACAAAACTCACTATATTAAAAAAACAATTTCAACTTTTAGCCGTGCTCCAAGTTAAAGCATTTAGCCAAATCAGCACTTCCTTCATGAGAATTAAAGCTTTACATATTATGTTTCAAATACAGAAAATAATCTTTTGAATTCGCTCTTGGGACGTGCATCTTGCTTAGAAGGCAAGCATTACTTTCTCATCTCTAGGTGCCCTTTATCAGGTCATGGTGAGCACTTTCTTGAACTACTACAGTTTATGTGTTATAAGTGAACCTGCAGAGCTGTGGAGGTGGCATTCCAGGATTTTATCCTAGGAACAATGAAGGAATTTTGATATAGTTCTCAGGATAATGTGACATGAAATGAAAATTTCAGGTGGTGTCTGCTGCCCTTATTCTTCTCAGTAGGAAAAATTACCAAGTTATCTTTAGCAAGTTTGGTAGGTGTTACTGAAGCAGCTTTGGTGAACACCTGCAGTAAATCTAGTACATGGTATATACTCCTACCACCTTGCATTGGTGGTGGAGGGTGAATGTTGAAGGTGGGAAATGTGCTGTTGGTCAAGGGGGCTACTTTGTCCTGGATCTTGCACTGATGCTCTGGCACTGAGCATCTTGAGTGTTGTTGGCACTGCAGAAATTCACCAAAGCTACACTTATCCAAGCATGTGAATTACATTCCATCACAGTCCCAAAAATGCCTTGTAAATGGTAGATAGACTTTGCAAACTTGAGGTGCGTACTGCAGAATTCCTAGTCTCAGACCTGGTGTTATAGTCACTGTGACATATATGGGCTGTGTTGAAGTATTGCAGTCCTTGATGTTATTGGATTTCAATACAAGAACCCAAGTCACGAGTTACAAGCCAAGCCTGTACTTATATGCCTACTGGCAGTGTTACAATATTCTGGACAAAATCCCAGGGACTCAATGACATAAATGCCATTCAAGGTAAACAGCAATGATTAGATTGTCTCAGACTACCAAATTAGAGACAATCATTGCCTGGCACTTGTGAATGTTACTTACTAATTATCAACCCAAGCCTGAACATTGTCCAGGCCTTGCTTCATTTGGGGATAGGCTACTTCAAATATCTAAAGAATTGCGAATGGTGCTGACCATTGTGCAATCACCAGAAAACATTCCCAATTCTAGCCTTATGATGAAAGGAAGAACATTGATAAAGCAGCTGAAGATGGTTGAGTCTAGAACACTTAATTAACTCTAATCAACCATCTGCACTGGATTTTGTCCAACAAAATGGATTTTTCCACTGATTTCAATTTTGCTAGGGCTTCTGATCCTTGAGGCAGTCACTGTAACCACCTTCTGGAATTCAGCTCTCTAATTAAAGCTGTAATGAAGTCTCGAGCAGAGGAGCCCTTGCTACAGATTCGTAATGTTACAGATCTATTCCCAATCTGGTCTGGTTTAAAATTACACCAAATGCTTTGCATAAGCCTTACAGTTGAGAAGAATTGAATTCAAGTGCATACAAGATTTTTTTAAAAAAATTAACCATGTTCTAACTTATACTACCACACAATCCTATGCATTTCTGAAAAAAAATTGAACTTCATTATATATTTAAATAAATGGTAACAGAACACATTATTTCATATCTATCAGTACTTAAAAATATTTTTTATTTTTAAAAATATTTCTTCAGTCAGTTCAGGGTAACTACTTATATATCCACATCTTCACAATACTGCAAACTGTACAATGGCAATCATACATTTATTGCTATTACAAAATCTATTCCTTACACATTCTTTCATGTGTGTTCGTTCCAATGCATCCCATACTTGCTCCTCAGTGTACTGCTGAAAAGGATCTAGATTGTACCTGCCATGGAAACAAGAGAATTGTACTGTCAATTGTTTAACTCTGGCGGAGAGTGCTGTAATAAAGCAATTAATTTCAAGTTAGAAAGATTCTCAGTCCAACCACAAATCTTGTCTCATTATGGGGAAACTTCCATATTCCAGTTAAACTTAATCAAGCAGTCTATCTTGAAGTAAGATAAAAGATACAGTTGATCCCAACAGCAGCCAGGAAGAAAGTTGTGGCAAGAAAATGATCCTTCCTTAATTGCCCAGAGGGCAGTTAAGAATCAGCATATTGGGCTGGACATGGAGTCACATATAAGATAACATTTTGGAAGATCATCTTTTCACTTCTGAGTTAACTGTGACTAAAGGAATCGGGAGCCAATCTGGAATCTGTTCAGGTATACTATGTTGTAGAGGCGTGTGACCAGCCATGTATACCCTAGAGTTTAGAAGTCAGAGCACAAAAAAGACATTTTGGCTCATTGAGTCCATGTTGGTCAAAACAACCACTCAATTACTCCAGTTTAACTTTTCAGCACTTGGCCCAAAGCCTGGTATGGTCTGCTATTGCAAATGCACATCTAAATATTTCTGATATGTTGTGAGACAGGAGTGAGCTTTGGATAAATTTGAGAACGAATTTGAACATTTTTCATTAAAGCAAAGCTCAACCAGAGACTAATAGGTCAATAAACAAGGGATGGTGGATAAATGCAACTTGGGAATGTTTCGGAGAACCTCAAAGTTATGAGAGGGTAGAATGTGGGTCGATGGTCAATAGTGGACTGTAATGGTAAGATCTAGAGTTAACCAAAATGCAATTATTTGGATTATGATATAAATCAGGCAGGGCTGGGTGCCAGGCAATATTATGCAGGATCAAATAGGTGGCCCAGGCAGATTAGCAATGTGACAGCATCTGAGTTATCATCTGGCACTCTAATACATAGAAACACAGTTTCTTTTTGGAGAAGGGGGTGGGGGAGAGAAAGGAGTCAGCTGCTACTTCAGAATCCAGAACCCTTTGCTCTTTTTGTCAACAACTATTGATAGGGAAGATAATATAAGCTTGGCAAGAAGGAATGTGATATTCTGCTTGACTGAAAGATACAGTTGATCCCAACAGCAGCCAGGAAGAAAGTTGTGGCAAGAAAATGATCCATCCTTAATTGCCCAGAGGGCAGTTAAGAATCAGCACATTGGGCTGGACATGGAGTCACATATAAGGTAGACAGCAGATTTCCTTCTCTAAAATGCATTAGTGAATCTGATGGCTCTTTATGATAACCGACAGTTTTAGATGGTTGCAATTGGCTAGCTTTTTATTCCAGATTTTTATTGAGTTCAAATTTTGCCATCTGTCGTGATGGGATTCAAACCTATGTCCCCAGAATATTCACCTGGGGTTCTGAATTACAGTCTGGCAACATTACCATTATGCTACTGCTTCCCCATGCAATAACCACTAACCTAGCTGGCAATACGCATGATCCATGAACTAATTTTTAAAAACCCAATTATGTAACAGGATCTCGATTTTCATCTAGTAAGGGCTCTGTTGAAAGGTCATCAACCTGAAATGTTGTTAAATTTGTTTCTGTCTCTAACCTGATTTTCAGCACCAGCAATATTTTGCTTTTCTAAATTCTACATGCTGTAATTTTCACTTGTTTCATGCAGCTCTGAATTAAAATATAAAAGTTTTGAACAAGTCTGATGACTCTAACAAACGTCAAAGATATGCTGTGTTACAATACTGTAATGCATAGAAGCATTAGAGTACTATGGTCCTGTGAAGTGATTATATATAAATAAAATAGTAGAGATATGATATTTTTCAGAACCAAAGGACTTACCTTACAGTGCCAGTGAACAAAACTGGTTCTTGGGGTATAATAGATAGTTTGCTGCGAAGATCGGCCAAACCAATTTCAGTAATGTTCACTCCATCAATGAATATTGAACCACCTGAGAGCTCAACCAATCGGAATAGTGCGATTCCTAACGAAGATTTACCTGCCAAAAACAATAAAAGGTGTAGTTTTTGTCAGTCACCTTATTTCATCTTGATTACAATCTTCATGAGAATTTTTGGTGTTCCACTTTTTTCTAGGCCAACTTGAAACATTTCTCAACCTCCAAACCAAACCAGTTCAATTGAAACAAGAATTTCAAATTACTCTAACAGTATTCTTACCTGACCCAGTTCTGCCCACAATACCAATTTTTTCTTGAGGTTTAATGGTAAAGGACACTTTCTTTAGCACCAGAGGTAGATTCTCACGATATCTCATCTCTACATTTGCAAATGTTATTTGCCCTTGTTGAGGCCAGTCTGCAGGTGGAGTTTTATCCTTAATACGAGCTGAAGCCTCCAATTTCAGAGTCTAAATAGAAAATTAAGAAAGTCACAAGATTTCCAGTACGTAAATATTCTACAATCATAATGGCTTTTAAAAAATATATTAATTTAAAGCTAGCTGAGTAATGAAGGTTCAGAATTTTAGACATCTTACATCTCATCACAACTACAGAATCCATTGGAATTCTGTTCATTACGTAATTGTTTGATTCCAGAAAGCACGACATATACACAATTTTGGTCAGTCACAAAGGGAATAAATGATCAAATCAAATATTTCCCTTAATTTTTGTATAAAAGCATAAGCAAAATCAGCAAAATATTGTTGTGTCCCCTTGCTACACATATTCAGTCATATTTTACATGCATTCCATTACATATATTTTGCATGTTCTTCAAATCAAAAATCAAAATTTACTGCCAGAAATATACAGTATTTTGGTATCACAAATTTTCAACATGAAATATAAAGCAGCAAATAAGTATAGTATTTGCATTTTAGAAAAGCAATTCAAAATTACACATTCTTCTTTATCCAAGAACTTTTGCCTTTTGGGACCATTCAAAGGAATCACTTTAATTAGAAATTCAGTCACCAACTATCATCAAGAATTTGTTTTTAAAAGAAAAATCAATTGCTCCAAATCCAAAATTTAAATCTACACATTCACCTTTTCATTAACGGATGAAGTGAAATTCAAATCACAGCCTGGAATGGTGGTAGGAGGGGGTTATTGTGGAAAATCTGGATGATTTGTTTTTGGCAGGTAAATCTTCGCTAGGAATCGCACTGTTCTGCTCTCAGACGGTTCAATATTCATCGATAGAATGTATACGTGACAGTGTCGTCTCATATGCTTTACAAGCAGACAGGATGACAGGTAGTGGTGTGTTACAGAGATGCATTTTTTCATGATGTGGGGGAAAATATACACCCACATTCAACAATTAGTACTGAGTGACTCCAACATAAACTAATTAAGATTACCATTATTATGTGTCATTGTCTGATACACGTTTACATAAAATTTACTTTTAAATTAGTAAATAAAACACTAAATTGACTTTTCTAAGGATTTCCAAATTCCTCGCCAAAGAAGTAGACAATTCCAAGTACAAAAACTGTAACAATTATAATGTGCCCTCAGAAAACAATTCACAGGCTTAAAAAGCATGGCCTTAAAAATACTACCTCCAATCCTCACAACTTCACCCTTTGTCTCAGGTGGTCCCCCAGGACTGAGGATAACTTGCTTCCACTCCAATTTGATGAGATTTGAAATGGCAGCTTAATCCAATGTGTGGTCTACAGACTGTCTTGTTCAGCGCAAGTGGTGCTTAAAGGGCTGATTAGATGGTTTCTTTGCAGATTTGTGTTCCCTCTGATCCTTCAATTTTGATAGTCTGCCTGTTTCTAATCAAGTCACTTAGAATGCTCAGTACCTTGCTGAATGAATCTTCGCCATTTATGTCGATTACGATAGGTTGTCTCAGAGTAGGAGCAAAGCATTTTCATTATAATCCTGGGGTGAATCCTGCCACACCTGAGTTCGATACAAGCAACTTCTTTGGAAGTCTTGTGTCAGCCTTACAAATGACATGTCTCATTCAGCGAAGTTGGTTTTGAGTAATTTGCATCTCAAAACATAGAGTGGTGGCTTACAAGAAGATGCTGCAGTTGCATCGCTTTTCTTCTGACAGATTGGAAGGATCCAGCAAAGCCACTGCTGGTAATGTTTCTCCAGTACCTTACAGTGCCTGTGATAGGTCATCAGAGCAGCACAGGGATCCCTGCTCACCCCAGTATGTCTATTACTGATATTTGATCATTTATCTTAGGGGTCAGGGTCAATATTCTACTTTCGTGGAGTTAAATATTTAAAAGTAGAGACTTTGTTTTTAAATAAAGAGCTTTTTTTGACATTAGTTCACATAAGTAACATTCCAATTCTGTTTCAACTGCAATCATTTTTCCAATTTTTCTCTGCTTAAAATTTTGAAAAATCCATCCAATTACAATCCAGCCAAAATTTTATTGCCTATTCCTAATTGCCCAGTGGACAGTTAACTGTCAACCACACTACTTTTGACTCTGTAAACACGCAAAGAACTGCAAATTTCTTTCCCTAAACGGATGTTAGTGAACCCAGTGTGAGTTCAATAATCAGCAGTGGTTACATAGACACATGTGGGATATCCTTTTATTCCACAGTTTTTAAAAACAGTGAAATAAAATTTAACTCATTGCCATGGTGTAAGTCAAACCCATTTCCCCAGAACATTAGCCTTAATGTTCAGGATTATTAATTCACTGACAATACCGCAATGCCATCACCTGCTGTTAGTTCCCTGTCAAACAATTGTATGTTTGTAAATAAGAAAACAGTTCACATTTAACGATTCACAAAAGCAATTAACAATTACAGCTTAGCTCTACTACAGTTTCTCTCCCCATCTTCCCAGGATAATCCATAACATCACACTTGTCGAAAGCTCAAGTTACACCACATAAATTAACACATTTTCACAGATTACAATAAATCACTGGTACAATTGCAACATTTAAGTGGCATTTGGATGGGTATATGAATAGGAAGGGTTTGGAGGGGTATGGGCCAGGTGTTGGCAGGTGGTACTAGATTGGGTTGGGATATCTGGTTAGTATGGACAGGTTGGACCGAAGGGTCTGTTTCCTTGCTGTACATCTCTATGACTTTATTTGATGTGAGATGTTTTGGGACATCATGTTTGTGAAAGGCATCACATTTGATCCCTTTCTTTGAATGGAGACAATATTATAAAGATGAATTTTCTTGATGTTTCAATAAATTGTACACTATGCCTGGCCCCAACAATGGCATTACCTCTAGCATGTAATAGCAGTGGCATTGCAAGTTAACTGGTACCTTTATGTAGTGATTAATTCTTTCCACAGAGGTGAACCTAGCCTCAGTCTCAGAAGCAAGTCGAACAGTAAACTGAAATAAACCGGTGAGCTGCAAGAAAAAATATACTCATAACAAAACAAGACAAAGTTTTTCAGAGAATGAATGAAAGCATCAAATCCAAAAGACAACTTTTTTGAATTTGAACTGTTGATTATTGTGCCATAAAAATAAAGAAAGCCAAAAGAATTTAATGTACAAAACAATTCAATGCCATGAACCTAAGTAGAATAAATATTAAGATAATTTCAATTTTTGTTCACAGTATCTTGTACAAACCTGGACAGCATAGGAAATGGCAAGTCCTGCATAAGCTGGAGGAATGTGTCCATGCATTACAACTATTATCACTGCAGTTGTGCCAATAAGAGCAATACTGACTATATCCAATCTCACAGCAAGCCAGCGCATTGCACAGGTGAACAAGAAGAATGGAGCCTGATTAGCATCTAACAGCTCCTGATACCTGAAAGTAAATGAACCAAAATGCAATAAGTGTGTCATTTCTTCACATCACAAATACTTTAGAAATTTATATGGCATACAAATTAAACTTTCAACCTCAGATTACTTACAATCGAGGATATATGTTGAACACAGCTGGTGTGTCCTCTTCAGATTTGTAGCAAGATTTCAGATTCTTTTATGGTGAAATCTATTTTGTTAAACTTAGCATTTTTTAGCAAAAGTCTTGAGTTCAATTAGAAATTATTTTCTGCTGCAAAGGAACTTGTTGGATTTGTTATCTATATAATACTTAAAGATAAGGTGTAACAGAAATTTGCAATTATGGGTAACACATTGCAAATTTCTCTACTGGACAATGGACTATTTCCTTTTCCCATTCAACTGTTTTGGTGTATAGTACTAACCTGCGTCGGTACTCTCCAGTTTTGTTATAAGCATGGATTGTAGTTAGTCCCTGGATACTGGACGTGATATGTGACAGAAAAGGAGACTGAGTGATATTGTCCAAACGCTTCAACTCTCTAATAAATATCCTGCAGAGATGGTATTACATGTAATCAGTCAAGACCATGCATAGTTTTCAAATGAAACAAAATTAAAGGCTCCATTTTGAAATAATATATTCTTCATTCATCTCAATTTAAAATGGATCTTAAAAGTATTACTCCAGTAAACACATTGTTGAAGGGAAAAATTGGTACAATTTCAGATTATAACCAACTGCCTAGGTAATCTGGTCATGCTGTAATTTCATCCACTTTCCTGTATGCGGTGTTGTTGTAACATTTCCATTGGCAGGAAAGTCCAGAGAAATGATTACACAAAAGCAGTTTCTAACGTAAAGGTTAACGTGAAAATTCATAATCAAAGATAAGGAATTGTGTGCCTTCATAACATTTTAATATATATAGTCAATCATCTGGAATGCTGTGAAGTTATGTTGGAAAATAAAGTATCAAGAATCTGTCTTCCAATCACTTTCTCCTCCTCATTTCATTTCCGTTTTCGTCTTCTCAATTCTTTCAGCCAGAGGTGTTGGCATATGATGAATGCCATGGTGTGGTCTGGTTAAAAAAAATGAATTAGCAAAGGCTGCATGACTACATATTGAGTGCACTGCAGGGAAAATGCAAAATTCTTCAACTTCCTTTCTAGTTGTTCTTTACTCAGTAAGTGTAGACCTCTCCCCTTCACTCAAACTTAATAAATTTACTCACATTTAAAATGGGAAAAATAATCTCCTTAATAGGCATTGAATGCAGGAATTTATATCCCATTATAAAATGGAAAATTATTCAATTGAAGTATTATAACCTAAAATAAAAGCCAATTACTACTGATGCTGAAAGTCTGAAATAAAAAAAGTGCTGGAGGAACTCAGCAGATCTGTAGAGAGCTTGAATTCTATCCTAATGGCATTGTGGGTTAACCCATAGCAAGGGGACTGCAGCAATTCAAGAAGACAGCTTGCCACTGCCTTTTCATGAGCAACTAGGCAATTAATGCTGGCCAGCCAGTGACATCCACATCCCAAAAGTGAATAATAATAAAGAGGAAAGTAAAATTAATGTTTCAACTCTGAGTTCTGAAGAAGTCCTATTGGATTCAAAATGTTAAATTTGATTTTCTCTCCACAGATGCTGCCAGACATGCTGAGTTACTCCAGCATTTTCTCTTTTTATTATGATTTAACATTGTTTGTCAAGTTGCAACGAATGTGTTTTGTGACTTTGATCCGATCTCAATAAAATACTGAAAATAATCAGAAGATCCTTGAAGATGGGCAAAAATGTGCTCAGAAGGAAAAAAACAAGTTGGGTACAGTTATAAAAAATGTAAATATCTGTTATAACACGCAAGAAAAAAGAAGCTCCCAAGCTATTGCATAATCTGTTTCCAAGCTTGGATAATTATGCTCTCTGAAGTAATTCATTACAGACAATATCTTTTAGAGGCTGAGTTGAACTAGTCTGCTCAGTACAGTCAACATCCATTTAGTGCACCCTTCTCCTTCCTACTTCTCCCTCCCAGTTATCCCTTTTCAAACACATATCAAACTGCTTTATTGTACCTTGCTTGCTGTCATCTTTCCTCAATAACATTCCCAGCATCAGGTCTGTTTTGCTCAGAAGACATTTGTTTTCAAAATTATTTTTTTAAGAAGGGAAAGACAACTATTTATTTAATTTTTCTGTTCATAATTAGAATCATTCAGATGTGTGATATAAACAACATAGGAAATTAGTAGATCAGTTAGCTCCACAGTCAGTTATTTCTCTTGATCCACCTGATGTACTGTGTTGTCACCTGTTCTTCTTCTGAGGGTATGCCTTCTGTTCTTATTCATTACTCCATTTAATTAGATAATGGCTTAGCCACGCTTCAATTTATTTTACATGTTGTTGCTCCATATATCTCGGAATTGTAAAGATCATATCTTTTTATTTCTCTGTATTTTCCATTATGGACCGAAATGGGAAAGGAGTGATTTGAAAAGCAAGGATTGGTGAAGGGATCGCTGTGATTTTTAAAAGCAACCAACAAATATGTAATTGCCTCCCAGGTAACTGAACAGTTTGTCTGCATGAATGTTTGGTCAAAAGCTACCAGATCCCTGGAAAGGAAAAAGCTGTCCATTCCTTTACATTAGAAGACACCTCAAGCCTAATAAAGCCAGTTTATGTCCCCATATCAATTGCTGAAGGTGTGGCTTTTAACCAAGAAGTTAGAGACTTTGTAAGGTGAACCAATCATTCTGTGCCTCTTGCAAGCAAATTAAAGTACCTGGAGAAGGAAAATCAAGAAGAAACTAAGTCTAAAGGGCAATTTGGGGAATTTTGTGCACTTTTATGAAGTCTTTAATATTTGTGACCACCAGGAATGGGGGGGGGGGGGTTACACCAGGAATGGAGGTGGGGGGAATTTACTGAATTCAATCCTGAAAATTACAGTTCATTATCATCAACAACCTTTTTGTGAAAACTGTTTCAAATTTTTTCCAGCCTTTAAGCAGAAGAGCTTTTCAAATTTAATTCCTAAATGGTTTAGATCTAATTTCAAGTTGTACTAATTTCTATAGTGAGTAAACAAAACTGGGAAAATCTTTTAAACCCACAACCACCTTCATCAAGAGACATATGGAGCAACAACAGGTACAGAGTTGTAGATACTTGAAAACACCACCACCTGTCACCGCCCCTCCCGTCACAAGCCACTCACCATCCTGACTTGGAAATATATTACCATTCCTTCAGTGTCACTGGTTCAACATCCTGGAACTCCCTACCTAATGGCATTGTGGGTTTATCTACACAAAATGGGCTGAAACAGTTCAAAATGGCACCTCACTACCACCTCTGAACTAAGGATTGGCAATAAACACTGGCCAGCCAGCAACTCCCACACCCCGTGAATGATTTTTAAAAAAAATCTACATTTGCCTTATTGAATCACTTATTTAGTCATCATATCTCAACCTTTGAGGGAAAAATGAGTATGCTGATGCAGAATGTCTTTATGAATTAATCTAAAAATATCTAGTATTAATCTGGTGAAAGTGCATGGTACTTCAAATCGAATATATCCTTCCTAACATGTTGTGTCTCTAACAGAACAAATTGTTCTGAAGGGTTCTGAAGAAGGGTCATTAAACCTGAAAAATTGAGTCTTATTTTCTCTCCACAGATCTTTTTCTGTTTACTGTTTCAGATTTACAACATCCACAGTTCTTTGTTTTTTATTCTAATCAGGTCAGATGCAGTTTCTTTGCAACCTGAACATCACTTCCTCCCTTTTATATTTCAACCCCACTGATGAAGATTAGAGTTCCATTTGTTTTTGATCATATTTTGTACCTGTTCACTATCTTTTGACATTGTAGACACACATTTCTCCTCCACAGTTTATAAACTCTCTTGAAGAAAATATTCCTAATTGCCTTGTGCTGAATCTTTCTAACATCAGCGCCTGGCTATGCCATCTCCAACAAGACAGAATCTAACCATCACCTCATGACATTCAATGGCCTTGCCACTGCTAAATCCAATACAATGAATATCCTGGGCATTTACCAGAAACTGAATCGGACCAGACATATAAATATAAGACTACAAAAGCAGGTTTTATATACTAGGACGTCTGCACTGTGTAACTCCTGTCTCCTCAATGCTTGTCTACCATTAATGTACACATGTCAGGAGTGTGATGGAATATTCTCCATTTGCCTGGATGAGTGCAGCTCCAACAATACTCAAGAAGCTTGGCAGTATCCAGGACAAAGCAGCCTGCTTGATTGAGACCCGTTCTAACACCTTGAACATTCATTCTTTTCACCTACAAGAGACAGTAGCTGCAATGCGACAGACAACAGTAACTCATCAGGGCTGCTTTGATAGCATCTTGCAAATCCATAACCTCTATCACTTAGAAGGACAAGTTTTGTAGGAGCATAGGAACACCACCACCTGCAAGTACCTCTACAAGCCATGTGTCATCCTGACCTGGAAGTATATTGCTATTTCATCTGAGTCACTGGGTCAAAATCCAGAAATTCCTTCCTAACCCTGTCCCTACACCCAAAGGACTGCAGCAGTTTAAGAAGGCAACTCACTACTACTTTCTCGAAGGCAATTTGGGATGGACAATAAAAGCTGCCCTGACTGACAATGCCCACATCCCATAGAGAAACTCCATCAGCTATATTTTTTGCTCCCTCCAAGTCAACAAAGGAGAGGCCTTCAACTGAAAATTTTAATGAAGACACTGAAGACAAAAGGCAGTTAAATTGATATTTAATGTGTGTTGAAATATGTAATTTTGCAGGTTTTTCGCACGAAAACTCTCAGAAATAAGTAAATGACAACAAAATTCAGCTAAAATTTTAAGAAGTTCACAGGAATTTGAGCCAATATAAACAAACACAAAACAATATACTTGCAGATTCTGTGATACATTTGACTTTGAAATGGTCCATCACATGTCACTTACAGGACTTGAATGCAATAGTTTTGTCTTGCTAAAAGAAGCCATGCAAGATAAAATCTTGAAAGCTTACTTAGAATTTTTTTTTTGGAAAATTAAAGACTCTATTTTGTGCTTTAAAAGCAACCGCAGACATGTGCAGAAACAGCTATCGCCTGGAGAATGTCAACAAGACAGTCCAATCATATGGTTAATATTTGTCTACACACAAAGTGGCTTTGGACTGTTTAAAAGCTCTGACCGTCTAATTTGACAGGGTAGAAGAAAGTTTACCTTGTGTTCTATGACTGCTTGAAGCCTTTCATCCTATGGCACCTTCCCTTGAGGTTGAGCTTATAATTGAGGAGATGACTAAAGGTTTGATCTGACCGGGGGCGCCAGTATGGATTTGTAAAGGCAAAAAATGGCTGAAAAAACTCAGCAGGTCTGGCAACGTCTGTGGAAACAAAGCAGAGTTAACATTTTGGGTCCAGTGACCCTTCTTCAGAATTAGGACCCAAAATGTTAACTCTGCTTTATCTCCACAGATGCTGCAAGCAGTGGGGAATAGATGTTTGAGACACAACAGTATTTTGGGTGTGTGTGCAGAGCAAGCTTTGCCTCAAGGTAGACTACTCATTGGCTTCTGCAAACAAGACCAGTTGTGAAGGCCAGGAGTTATCATAACTCTAGGCTCCTGGTTCATTAGCAGCCTATATCTGAACTACACAGAGGCAGAAACCTTCAGACTAAGAAAAAAGAGTCTCTCTGCAGTGACAAGAACTGAGACTGCTATTTTCTCCTGCCATCTGCTGTAAACTGTTGCCTTTATATCATGACTAGAAGACTGAACAATTAATATGGCAAACATTCTGTTTTCTGCAAGAACTGAAAGGTATTGGAAATAAAGAGATAGAAGATCAGAGATCAGGAGGAAATAAAAGGGACACCCCACTAAATTCTGAGGATTGATGCTGTTAAATTGTGTCTCCCAATAATTTTCTCTTCACAGGTAACATCCAGATTTGTTTGTTCAGTATCTGTCTGCATGGCTGTGTACAAGACTTTATAGAGTTATATGTTGAGAATTCATAATTTTTCTTTTCTTGTAGTGAGAATTGATTTATTGTAATAAACTATAGTTCAAACATAGAAACCTAGTCAGTGTTTTCTGGTGACTGGAGTCCATTGAATAGATAAATTGGAGACTTGGAGTTATTCGACTAAATCTGTAACTTTTACAATTATCTTGGGGATAGTGAAGTTAAAGTATTAATGCACTTTCCCAAGTGTGTCATCAGCATCCAAATTTGCTGATGACACAAAGGTGGCATTATAAGGAGTATAGATAGAATAGTAAAATTACAAAAAGTTATTTATAGATTGCATGCATGGACAAAAAAGAGCAAATGGATTTTAAAGAAGGCAAATGTGAGATTATTGAATTCGGACTAAATAGAACAGAGTACTTCTAGATGGTGAAAACTTAAAAACTGTGAAGGTTCAAAGAAATATGAGAGTCGAACTAAAAGATCTTTAAAATGTTATAGTCATTGCTCAGGTACAAAAAATAATCAAAAAGAGAATGGCGTTTTGCCCTTAATATTTAAATATCAAGAATACAAGGAGGATAGAAGTAAATAATTCAATTATATTAAGCCTTGGTTAAATCGAAACCAGAGTACTGTGAACAGTTCTGAACAGTACATCTTAGGAAGGGTGTACTAGCCTTGGATACACTGCAACACAGAGTAGCCAGAATGATTTGAAAATTCCAAGGTTTAAACAGTAAAACAAAACTATGGCTGTATTGCCTGCAATTTAGATGGTTAAGGAGTTACTTGACCAAAGTTTTCATGATCTTCAAGAGAACAACAGGAATAGATGGAGAAAAACTATTCTGCTGGTTGGGTTCTAGCATGAGGGACACAGTCCCAAGTTAAATCAAGACCTTTCAGCAGTGAAATTAGGAAATATTTGGCAGAGGTTTTTTACCCTCTTCTGCAAAGCATAATATTTGATGAATTGTAAATTTTGAATCTCAGATCGACTGATTTTTTTTTGTCATCCAAAAGTAGTAAGGGTTATGGTGTGAGTATGTGGCATTAGCCTGCAGATCAGCTACAATCCCCTGAATGGTGGAACAGGTTCAAAATGCCAAATGCTCTATCCCTATTTCTATGTGACAGTGAATCTTTGGATTGCTAAATTAATGAAACCTAATCGAAGAATTAACGCCATGGAAGATGTATAACATAATAACGTTTAACTTAGGAGTAGAATTGTGTACTATCATCAATTGGATAAATCAAAAGTTGGCTACATAGGTCAAGTTCGGCAACTATAATGCAAGATCTCCTGCATCTTTGCATTTCTATGTGTTTTGTATGCAAATTCTTCCATCTAACAGATCTAAAACAAAGACTTTACAACTATTACTTCTGTCAGGGAATGATTTCCAAACATAAATTCATTTTTATAACATAGTCTGTAGGAAGTGCACTCAAAATCATGTGCTGAATTTATACAGAGGTTTCTATTATAAATGATGAAATGAGATTTGTAATAGCAAGAACACATTCAAAAATGTGTTAATATAATACAATGTCAAGTGGCACAAACAGAAGACTAAGACGGATGCAATTTTATGTACTTAAATTACATATATGGTGGATTTAAACAATGTTGATTGGACAATGTGATATTTATTTTTATACAGGTTGATCTCCTAATATTGTTCACAGAGAATGAAAGACAAGTCGGGAGTTAGAGGTGATGAGATACTTAGATATAACAAGGCATGAATAAACTTATCATGCTTCAATTAGATTCTTCTATCAGAGATGTCACAGGCGAAAGATAAACCACAGTACAGGACAGGAACAGTTTGGTAGAAATTAAATTGAATGGTGGACTTTTTTTTCATATCTTGAAAAACATCAGTCACTGCTCAATGTTTTGTATCTGGTCTCTTATTTTTGATAGCTTTTTTCATTGATAAACTTTCACATTCCTCTCTGGAGGAGCAAAACAATATCATGTATCTGCAAGATCTTCAGAATGGTGCGCCTCAATAAATTCAAAGCAGAAATAAAGTACCTTTCATGATGAACAGGCAAGTTTCTGCGGGGCATATTATACTATTAACAGATTTTCATGCTCAGGAGCATTAGACAGCAGAAGCCATTTCTTGTCAACTTCACGGAATTCAAGGAGGTTTTCAATTATATTCATCAGTAGTCACTCTGGTACATTGCAACAAAGTACAGTATCCCACAGCAATTCATAAAAATCCTCAAATACTTAGACCATGATTTCAGCTGCATCATCAAGAGGTGTACAAGCACCACAGACTGTTCATCATTATCAAAGGAAGATATTGAGGCCATTAGTTATAACTAGTTTTAGGAGATAATACATCCTCCTAGCCAGAAAATCGTGCACTTAGTCCAAATAGATCTGAGAGGGGCAATGCCAAGGCTGGTCCATGTATCAGCTGAGAGAAGACCAAGACAATGATGATTGGACAGCAACAAGGTCCTCATCTCCATTAACATTAAGCAGCATAACACCACAGACATTGATCCCTAGCTAGGGAAGATCTCATGGCGAGGGGTTTTGAGATCAATGTCTGCTTTGAGTGGGTATCAACGGTGTGGGTATTCAACACAATCAATATGGTCATGAAGCTGTGGCTCCACAGATCCTAAGTGCTAACAACCTTAATTTAAACCAGAGAAATGGAAAAGAACAACAAAGGTGCCATGCAGGTTGGAAGTCTTTTACCAGCACTGCCTGTACAAGATCCTGAACATCATTTAAAGAGACAACATTACCAACAATGAATTACTGCAGAGGACTGATCAGAAGTACCTGCTGGACATTGGTGACAGAAAAATGAGTGTTGCTGGAAGGGCATATCCTTTGTCTCCTAAGCACATACACTGTCAAAGCTACAGTACAGCGGACACCACTAGATGGAGGTGGAAGATGAGGCTGGCCAGAAACAAGCTGTTGAAACGTAAGCAGGATTACCAAGTAGCAGGATACGACTTGGACTGGAGTGACCAGCATTGTAACGGACCAGGCTTAATAGAAGAGGCTTGCTCTCATTCTAACAATTTTAGAACTAGAGATACAAAACAAAATTCAGAAAACGCATACTTTGGGAAGTTGTTTACTTCCTGGAGAAGGGATCCTCTTGCTAACTAAAATATTGCACAATAGCCAAAAGACCTGATTGGGCCCAAAAGAACTAAATCTCAATCTAGTCTAACAATGGCAATTTTCTAGTATGTTGAAGAGCACAGGACTCAAAAAAGGAAATGGAGCTGTGATCGGAGATGGAGCTGGATCTGGATCTGTGCAAATGCTTCTGTGTGGTTGTCATTACATGGTCAGAGCTGCCTCAAAGCCTGGGGTTGACTGGCTGTAGTCAGAGGCAATGGGTTATGAGGGTAGTTGGTAGTGTGGAAAACACATCAATGGCAGCAATGCCTCAAGAGATTAACACAAGCCTTCAGATTGGACCAGCTAATACCCCTCACAACACAAATATTTTGAAAAACAGTAGTTCCTGGGAGAACACCACTATAGGCATTAAAGAGGTGGTCAAGAGGATCAGGAAAATGGGACATATTGATAAGGATCCCAAAGACCATACCAGATTCTTAAACCAATTCTGAAATAGTGTTATCTTGACTGTATTAATAAATTGTGGAGTGGAAATAAATTGAATATAGTGCATATATATGAAGTATTCAAGACACCACTGTATGCATGTGCAGCTTCAGTTCTTTTTCCAGATATATATTACAATAGTTGAAAATGTGTTGCTGGTTAAAGCACAGCAGGTTAGGTAGCATTACAATACTCAAGCATGAAGTTAGCCTGCCTATTGGTCCTTTTAACTTGTGCAACACAATTCCCATCTCTGCTTAGACAACAGCTGAATTTATTTGGAAGTTGGTTTTGTTTTTAAAACTGAAATATGACATATTCTTAGATATACTCCTTTTCGTGCAACAGCTGAAGGCGTCTAGTGTTAACTTATCTATATTCCATAAGCAGTAATACTTGCAGTAATAATCTCTTTAAGATATTGTATGATTATTTGCAAAACTGTCTATGTATGCTTAGACAGACAATCCAAGTGAATATTCCAATTCCAATGCTTTAATGTAATTTATACAGTTAATAAGTCAGCCGCACAGAAAAAATATTTTCATGCTTACCTTGATACTTGGTTGAGAATCATGAACAGAATGACAAGAGGGCCAACAGCAACAAGAAACCATGGAAAGACAGAACCAACTACACCAATGCAGAAAAACACCAGGATGATGTTCTGAATAAACATCTCTGCTTGGAAAGGTAGCCGTGTGTCCACTAAGCAAATGAGAAGATAGAAATGCATTTTAGAATAAGAGAAATAAAACAGCATTCAGGAAATGTATACTTTGGTAAGCTGCTTATTTCCTGGAGAATGGGTCCCCCTAGTAACTAAAATATTATACAATAGCCAAAAAAAAAGGTAGTCTTGTGGCACATCGGTAGTTTTGTTGTCGCTAACCCAGAAAGTCCGGGTTCAAGTCCCACTCCGGGACGACATAGCCAAGGGACAGACATTTATAATGCGACCAAACAAATTGAACATCAACTTGTAAATCCTTCCAACATATGCCAATGACAGTGGAAAGAACAGGAGAGATTCCTGGTTAGCTATGTGGTAGAAAGAAATTGGAGTCCCTACCATCACTGTCCATAGCTCCAATATGTATGTAAAAAGTGTATATTGCCATAGCAACTCAAATTCCTAGCTGTGCAAGTTTGTTGGATGACCAGTGTGATCAGATGTGTGCCAAAAGTACAGGGTTCATATTTCTAATCTGGCCACATTAGATTTGAAGCCTGCCTCCTTGCCCTATTTCTGGACAAGATCAGAGCACTGGGCACTAAGCATCAGAGCTGCCTTTAGGCAAACAACTCGAGAAGAACCACTAAATGAAATGTACAAGAATCTATGAGAATGTTAACATCTTATTGCTCAGATTGCATTAGTCAGCATACTACTGCAAAAGGTACCTTCATCCATATCTTTTGAGAATCTATTAAGGATTCGGCCAGAAGGAGTGGTGTCAAAAAACTTCATGGGACCCCTGAGGATCTTGTGAAAGAGTTCATCATGCAGCCTGGATGAGGCTCCAAGTGTTCCCTTCAAAAGAATTAGAAAAATAACAATGTTAATTATATATGTTTTCACTCATTTTAATGTAATTAGTCCTATGTGGAGTTTGTAAGAACAGGTCATTGAACCATAATATGAAAAGCAAGCAATGACATACCCAATAGATCAATTGTTTTCTCATTCTAACCAAAAGGAAAAATAACCTGAGTATCTACAAGATTAATCCAGTGTATATTTGCACAGAAATGAACACAAAAATGCTCCAGCCTCACCGTCCATACACTTTATAACAACTGCCAAGTGATAGAATATGTAACTGATTGGGCACTCTTCACGTCTGGAGTCTAAAAATTAGGTGAAAGTGAGGACTGCAGATGCTGGAGATTACAGTCAAGATTAGAGTTGTGCTGGAAAAGCACAGCAGGTCAGGAATGGTGAAGGCTCCTGCCCAAAACGTCGATTTTCCTGCTCCTCCAACGCTGTCTAACCTGCTGTGCTTTTCCAGCACCACTCTAATCTTGACTGGATTCGAAGTATTCCATATCAGAAACAAAATCATGAGGAATTATGTCACAACTTTTGTATCTGTGCTAAGATGAAAATATGAAGATATGTTTAAAAGTTTAGATTAGATTAGATTACTTACAGTGTGGAAACAGGCCCTTCGGCCCAATAAGTCCACACCGACCCGCCGAAGCACAACCCACCCATACCCTACATTTACCCCTTACCTAACACTACGGGCAATTTAGCATGGCCAATTCACCTGACCCGCACATCTTTGGACTGTGGGAGGAAACCGGAGCACCCGGAGGAAACCCACGCAGACACAGGGAGAACGTGCAAACCTCACACAGTCAGTCGCCTGAGTCGGGAATTGAACCCGGGTCTCAGGTGCTGTGAGACAGCAGTGCTAACCATTGTGCCACCATGCCGCCCAACCACTGTGCCACCATGCCACCGTGTTTAAATGAACATTTATATTCACAACAAAGATTTCACATTTTACCTAGTGAGGTGTCATTTCATTCTTATATCGCTCCCACACTTCAGAATTAACCAAAAGTTCATTTTTTGATTTTGTGGGTGAAAGCCCGGTTGACAGGATGAATTTGAAAGAGATAGATCTACCTTAGCTTATGAATCACAAAAGCATTCTATCTAAATTGAAACATGTTCTTTAACAAGAAATTTTACTCCACAGAAGTCCAAAAGAAGGTTACATAAAGTTTTAAAAGAAGGGTCTAAGATTCTCAGAATAAATTTCTTTCACAAAATTAGGCATTGCTATGATGTTTATATAGATACAAGTAAATAATGGAAACTGTAAATATCCAATGGCACCAAACACGCTTGTTCTTTTTATTCCATCAAGACAGCAGAGGTTGAGGATAGTGAAAACAAAGTCAAATATTTGAACAACTCAATCTCTCATTTATTCAAGATGCATTTACTTTCCTATTACAAGGAAATAATCAGCTAGAACCAAGAATTTCTATTTCTTAGTAGAAAGATGATAAAAAAAGTAATTTATCTGCTCTTTATGCAGCATCTTGTCAAAGAGAGAGAAGTCCCTGCCAGACATAAGTGAACCAGTAGGCTCTAATGTCCAACTTAGACACAAAGTTGATAAAATCAACGTAAAATATCCCATTCAAATACTCCATGTGACAAAGAATCAGAAGGAATGGAGTATTAAAATATAAGTACCATCTCCGGCCACTGCAATGGGACAAGGAGTCTGCACCTCTGACTTCAATGTGTGCTTGGACATGAATAGTGGTGCCTACTCTGTCCACAAGCACATATGCAGTGCCACTGATGATTGAACTCTACAGAATGCTTGCCCTTGTATTCGGATTCCAGTCACCATTCCCCTCACTGCCAGCTTGCTGTGTCAGTCATTCTCTCCTCACCACCCTCCTTGCTGCTCTGCTCAGCACACCAGGCATCACACTGCTTGTCATCCTGCTTCCTACCTGACTGGTCACCCAATTTCTGACTCCTCAGTGCCTCCTATCCTTCCTCATGGGAATTAAAAACAGCAATGATGCAGGGTAATAATAGGAAAGAGGCAGTAAGGGACTAGCAGCAAAGAAGTCAAGCATTTCAAATTGGGTTGCATGAATATCTGATTATAGGATGTGGCTTGATTTAAAACATTTGAATCCTGTTCCTTGATACAAACGGATATGTTACCTGCACTGTGACTGCACAGGCAGTGAATGTGTCTCCATCAATTGTGGTGGTAGCAAATGTAACAAAATAAAAAATACAAATACTATTTGCAACAACAACTAAAATAATAATCATCTGGTGCAGTGAAAAAGACTTACCATTAGATAACCCCTCAGTTTAAGAAACCATTTACACTCAGAGTCATAGAGATGTATAAAGCACAGAAACAGATCCTCTGGTCCAACTCGTCCATGCCTATCAGATATGCTAAACTAATCTAGTCTCATTTGCCAGCACTTGACCCATGTCCCTCTAAACCCTTCCTATTTGTATACATATCCAGATGCCTTTTAAATGTTGTAACTGCACTAAACTCCACCACTTCCGCTGGCAACTCATCCCATACACGCACCACCTTCTGCATGAAAAGGTTGTCCCTTAGGTCTCTTTTTATATCTTTTCCCTATCATCCTAAACATACACCCTCTAGATCTGGACTCCCCCATCCCAGGGACCTTGGTCTATTTATTCTGTCCATGACCCTCATGATTTTGCAAACCTCTATAAAGTCACCCCTCAGCCTCCTACGCTCCAGGGAAAACAGTCCCAGCCTATTCAGCCTCTCCCTGTAGCACAAATCCTCCAATCATGGCAACATCCTTGTCAATCTATTTTGAACCCTTTCAAGTTTCACAAGATCCTTCCAATAGGAGGGAGACCAGAATTACACACAGTATTCTAAAAGTGACCTAACCAATGTCCTGTATAGCCACCGCATTACTCCCAACTCTTAACCTCAATGCTCTGTCCAATAAAGGAAAGCATACCAAATGCTTTCTTAATCATCTTATCCACCTGCGACTACACTTTCAAGGAACTGTGAATCTGCACTCCAAGGTCTCTTTGTACAGCAACACCCCACAGGACCGTACCATTAAGTGTATAAGCCCTGCTAAGATTTGCCTTTCTAAAATGCAGCACCTTACATTTACCCAACTCCATCTGCCACTACTCAGCCCATTTGCCCATCTGATCAAGATCCCATTGTACTCTGAGGTAACATTTATTGTCCACTACACCTCCAATTTTGGTGTCATTTGCAAACTTACAAAGAAAGTTACAAATTTACAAACTGACTCCCTTTGTAGGGCGCATGGTATTGGGGCAAACTTTCTCAGGTTAAGCTTCAATCTGCAATTTGAGAGGGAGAGGGTACAATTGGAAGTGACAATATTTCTGTTGAATAAAGGGAAGATGGAGCTCTGAGGGAGGAGCTGGCCAAAGTTCAATGGTGCAATACCTTAGCAGGGATGACCGTGGAGGAACAATGGCGGATATTTCTGTGTATAATGCAGAAGTTGCAGGATCAGTTCATTCCAAAAAGGAAGAAAGATCCTAGGAGGAAGCATGGGTGGCCATGACTGACAAGGGAAGTTAAGAAACATATAAAGTTAAAAGAGAAAAAGTATAATGCAGCAAAGATAAGTGGGAAAACGGAGGACTAAGAAGCTTTTAAAGAACAACAGAGGACTACTAAGAAGGAAATACGCAGATAAAAAATGAGGTATGAAGGTAAACTGGCCAATAACATGAAGGAGGATAGTAAAAGTTTTTTTAGGTATGTGAAAGGCAAAAAAATGGTTAAGATTAAAATTGGGCCCTTGAAGACAAAAACAGGGGAATATATTAAGGGGAACAAAGAAACGGCAGAAAAATTGAATTGGTAATTCAGATCTGTGTTCACTGGAGAAGACACAAGCAATCTCCCTGAGGTAACAGTGGCTGAAGGACCTGAACTGAAGGGAATTTATATTTGCCAGGAATTGGTGTTGGAGAGACTGTTAGGTCTGAAGGTTGATAAGCCCCCGGGGCCTGATAGTCTAAATTCCAGGGTACCGAAGGAGGAGGCTCGAGAAATCATGGATGCGTTGGTGATTATTTTCCAGAGTTTGATAGATTCGGGATCAGTTCCTGCGGATTGGAGGGTGGCTAATGTTGTACCATTTTTTAAGAAAGGTGGGAGAGAGAAAGCAGGAAATTATAGACCAGTTAGTCTGACCTCAGTGGTGGGAAAGATGCTGGAGTCTATTATAAAGGATGAAATTACGACACGTCTTGATAGTAGTAACAGGATAGGTCAGAGTCAGCATGGATTTATGAAGGAGAAATCATGCTTGACTAATCTTCTGGAATATTTTGAGGATGTAACTCTGAAGATGGACGAGGGAGATAGAGTAGATGTAGTGTACCTGGACTTTCAAAAAGCTTTTGATAAAGTCCCACATAGGAGGTTAGTGAGCAAAATTAGGGCGCATGGTATTGGGGGCAAAGTACTAACTTGGATTGAAAGTTGGTTGGCTGATAGGAAACAAAGAGTAGTGATAAACAGCTTCATTTTGGAATGGCAGGCAGTGACCAGTGGGGTACCGCAGGGATCAGTACTGGGACTGCAGCTTTTTACAATATATGTTAATGATATCGAAGATGGTATTAGTAATAACATTAGCAAATTTGTTGATAATACTAAGCTGGGTGGCAGGGTGAAATGTGATGAGGATGTTAGGAGATTACAGGGTGATCTGGACAAGTTAGGTAAGTGGTCAGATGCATGGCAGATGCAGTTTAATGTGGATAAATGTATGGTTATCCACTTTGGTGGCAAGAACAGGAAGGCAGATTACTACCGAAGTGGAATCAATTTAGGTAAAGGGGCAGTACAGAGAGATCTGGGTGTTCTTGTACACCAGTCAATGAAGGTAAACATGCAGGTACAGCAGGTAGCGAAGAAGGCTAATAGCACGCTGGCCTTCATAACAAGAGGGATTGAGTGTAGAAGCAAAGAGGTTCTTCTACAGTTTACATGGCCCTGGTGAGACCACACCTCGAGTACTGTGTGCAGTTCTAGTCTCCAAATTTGAGGAAAGACATTCTGGCTATTGAGGGAGTGCAGCGTAGGTTTACGAGGTCAATTCCTGAAATGGCTGGATTACCTTACACTGAAAGACTGGAGCCACTGGGCTTGTACACCCTTGAGTTTAGAAGACTGAGAGGGGATCTGATTGAGACATATAAGATTATTAAAGGATTGGACACTCTGGAGGCAGGAAACATGTTTCCGCTGATGGGTGAGTGCTGAACCAGAGGACACAGCTTAAAAATATGGGGTAGACCATTTAGGACAGAGATGAGGAGAAACTTCTTCACCCAGAGAGTGGTGGCTGTGTGGAATGCTCTGCCCCAGAGGGCAGTGGAGGCCCAGTCTCTGGATTCATTTGAGAAAGAGTTGGATAGAGCTCTCAAGGATTGTGGAATCAAGGGTTATGGACATAAGGCAGGAACAGGACACTGATTAAGGATGATCAGCCATGATCATATTGAATGGTGGTGCAGGCTCGAAGGGCAGAATGGCCTAGTCCTACACCTATTGTCTAACTAACTCTACCTCCTATGTTCACATCCTAATCATTTATATAAACGATGAATAGCAGTGCAACCAGCACCGATCCTTGTGGCACACCCTTGGTCACAGATCTCCAGTCTGGCAAGGAACCTTCCACCACCACCCTCTGTCCTTCTACCTTCAAGCCAGTTCTGTATCCAAATGGCTAGTTCTCCCTGTATTCAATGAGATCTAACTTTGCTAACCACTAATTTATGTCACCACTAATCAGAAAATTCACACACAAATTGGAATTCATTAAAGAATGGCAAACAATGTTCTTATTGGCTCCATTAGCACGGTGCTTAATTAAGATAGCATAAATGATTATGATAACAGTATCCAAAAAGAGCAACCTTCATCCAAAGACAATCTCACTGTTTGTTATACAGTACCTTTAGCTGTACCTTAAGTATTCAATCTTGAATGAAAAAGACTCTTGAATGAAAGTTACCAATATTAAAAACTTACAGTGCGCTGTACATCTCCTTAAGGTTGTAACTTAGTACTACTGTACCTTAACAAATACAACACCACGAACTCCCTTTATAATTAGCATTACTGCCATTGACAGTGCGTAGATCCCCGCATAGTAATGCATATGTGGATTGTCCTTCATGTTGTGACTTACATATGTTTCATTCTCCAAAGTTGCAGATATATTCTGGAACGAAGTGCAAACAGCCATCAGAATTTTGAAAGCCCATTAACAACAACAGAATAATTTCTTGTTACACTGAACTCTTCCATGATTTAGACAAAATGAATATATATCGAGTTGTATATACTATTTGATGATCATGTTGCTGCAATTTGAAATAATTTTACACAAATTGATCATGACTGGACAAGTTGAAAGTCATCTAGTAGATTATTCTATATTCTGTTAAATATTCTATACAATTAGTAGTTGTACAACGTCACGATGATTGAAAGAGAGAGAGAGAGAATAACTTAGCGTTCTAGGTTAGTATGGAACAGCCAATGCAAAGGTATGATGAAAATAGTCCTGTGGACACGTACGTATGCTTTCAAAAGGCATTTGATAAAGTACCACATAAGTTATTGTGAAAACAGAAGCATATGGTGATGATAGGGTGCAGTATTATGGATTTTTAATCAAATAAGGAATGGAAGGTAGAGCATGGTGGTGAACAGTTGTCTTTCTAAATGGAGTGAGATATGTATTCCTTGGGTTGTAAGGAAAAACATTTCTTTTATTATGTTGTGCACATCTCAATTGTCATCACATCCTGAGGAAGCACACTACCACTCCACCACAAGAGCCCTGCGCACTCTCTCTCCCCCAGGCTTGTAAAATAATTTTTAACCAACTTGTTCGGATTTGTTTTGAGATAGTTCCTCGGCAGATGGAAGTTGAACTCGGACGTTCTGGCTCACAGCTAGGGATGCTACCGCTACACTACAGTGTCTGTCCCCTCCGGTTTTACTTTTACCATTGCTTTCTTTCTTAATGAACTAAATGTGCGTAAAATTGTGAAGTTTCTGGATGATACAAAACTTGGCGACATAGTAAAGAGCCAGTAAGGTAGTTGCAGATTTTAGAAGAACACTAGTAGCCTTATGGAATTGACAGACCAAATTCAATGTGGATAAGTGAGAGGAGAAGTGCACTAGGAGGAAAAACAATGAGAAGGCAGTTTAATCTAAATGTTACTATTCTGGAAGCCGGATGAGTAGATGCAAGAACAGAGGTATCTGAGCAATGTGTATGTGCAAATCTTTGAAGGTAGCAGAGCAAGTTCATAAGATAGTTGAGGAAGCATATGGAAAAATTAGCTTTGAAAAGAGTGGCGCGGAACACACAATGAACATTTCCAAATCACTGGTAATGCTTTTGCAGGAGAATTATGTTAAGTCTGCAAACAGCACTTTAGTGAATGTGTCAAAATTCTGGAGTGGGAACAGAAAAGACTTATCAGTGTACAAGGGACTTTAGCTATGAAGTGAGTTTGGAGGTTATAGAACTGTTTTCCTTTCAGCTGAAATCAAGATGAGATCTAATAGAAGACTGAGCAAGGAAGAAAGATAGATTGTTTTAATAAAGCATTTTTTACAATTGCCAGCTATTTCAAAGCATTTTTAAGTGGTCACTTGATGGCAATCAAGTGTGTTCAGCAAAATCCCACTAACAGCAATGTGATAATTATCAGATAATCAACATCACAAAAAAGCTAACAAACCATACATAACACCACTGCACCTGTTCTACTCCCTTGATTTTGCACTGCAGACTATCACCCTTGGTTATTGGACCAAGAACTGCTTCCTCTAATGAATGGGTCAGGAATCAAAAATCACACATTTGAAATAAATGAGAGGGGAAATGAGAAATCAAGATAATTTCTCCACTCCTTCACAATCTTTGAGAGACCTGTTTATCTGGCATGCATGAAAGAATACTGGAAACTGATTCTACAGAAACTTTCAAACACTGGCACAATGAAACAGCATGCTTTAATTAAAAAAAATTGATAATTCCCTGGGAAGTTTTATCAGAAACAAAGCTAATCAAATACTAGGTTCCACATCAACATCATTTAACTAAGTTGATGAGATAGAGACCATAACAGGATCATACCATATTCAATGTACAGCATAGTACATCGCCCAAATGGTCTCTTACAAATCCAAATTCCTAGATTTTCAAAACTAGTTGATAAATCTGGCTAGAAATGGCAACACTGAGTTAAATGCTTTCAACATTCAGAAGTATGAATGAATACTCTTAATAGAATTAATTTAGTTATTTATTAAAATTTCCATCACAATTCCTCATAGGAGATTAAAAGTCAGCAAATTTATTACCATCTTATGGTACAAATGAAGAAGGAAATAGTTTTTCTTTGTGTCTCAAGCAACATTTATTCTTCAACAAATCCTTAAAACAAATAACCTGGTAACTTAATTCACTATTGCTTTTAGGAGCTTGATGTGTCTAAAATTAGCTGCCACATTACCTTTTTTTCAAAGGATGTACATTTGATTTGAACTTGCATACTCAGACCTCTGCACAATTTTCCAGGATGTGGAGATGCCAATGTTCAACTGGCATGGCCAAAGTCAGAAGTCACACGATACCAGATGATAGGCCAACAGGTGATTGCATTTGGAGCGCTGTTCCTTCGTCAGATGACGAGACAAATGAGCAGAGGTCTGAAAGCTTGTGATTTCAAATAAACCTATTGGACTATAACTTGGTGTCATGTGACTTCTGATGATTTATACAGCAATATTACCACTACACCACCATCTCCCATCATAAAGGTACAAGTACTTCTGCAAATCTTTGACCAAATCTTGCTAACTTTTCAAAAATCTTTTCATTCATTTTAATATTGAAGTAGTAAGTGGTGAAAACCTTTCCAAGCAATAGAATAAAATTTCTTTTCCCCATTATCAGCAATGAAGAATAGCACCAGGTGATAATCTTCTGCATGCTGAGGACCAGAGCATGGTGACCGTAAGGGAAGATTCTGGGAAGACAATAAGTGGAATTTTTCTCCTAACTTGGGACAAGCTATAATTTGCTTATAGAAATTGAAGAGTTCATCACTGGAAGAAAAACATAATCAAAAATGATCAGGCATGAATAAATTCTTAATACAAACTAAAGGGACTTCTGTGCATTACCACTGGATGTCTCAAAGCGCATAAAGCTAATTGAGTACAGCAAACTTTGTTTTAACTGGCACCTAATGAACCGGCACTCTTAATAAACCAGAAAAATTGAGAAACCTGAAATGCCAGAAGTTTACTGTATTATTGGAATTGTCGCAATGTTCAAGCAGTCAGCTGAGGGTGCTAGTGAGAAGGTTCTTTGCTGGTAAGTATTATTTAAGGCAAAGTTGGATTATTATTTAAGTAATTTTTATTACTTAGTGCATGTTTCTATATTTATTATGTGGACATCATGATTATCTGGAATATTTGATCAACCAGCACACTCCTGGTCCCATAGGTGCTGGTTAACAAAAGGTTTGCTGTACTTCTGAAACGTAGTCACTGTTGTATCGTAAGAAATATGATAGATACTTTGCACACAGCCATCTTCAACAAACAGCAACGTGATAATGACTAGAATATCTGTTTTTGTGTTGTTGAGTTGAAGTTACTCAAGATGGATATCATGTAATCAATTTCAGTTTATCGCTTTTTATGTTATATATTTTTCTTTAAGATATCAGTAAAGCAGTCCCACTTCTTACCCCACTGCCTGCATTGATCCAGTAACTAAGCCACCAGTTGTTAAAAGCAACACTCCCTACATTCAGGACAAAAAGAATCATCACAAGGAAAAATACAAGAGGGCCGCCTGCTGCCTGGATGTACACACCGTACACAGACCACGGTATAGAACCTTTCCCTTTATCCTCCGCTTGTATAAGCTGATCTAGAGAAAAAAAATAAAAGGAAAAATACAAATTATCCACAATTGAACGGAGGACTAATAGATTCTTAGTTTATGCATGCTCAGCCGTGATCATGTTGAATGGTGGTACAAGCTGAATGGCTGCACCTATTTTTATGAATCTATAAAGTGGCTTTATAAAATACAGAAGACATACATTCTTTGTGAAATTACTGCCAATCAAGGAGACAATAAATTTCAAAGAGCAAAAAATGTTTTAAAATCTTTCAGAATCTTACACATCCATTATTGCAATCATATTTTAAACCATAGCTAATTCTAACAGATGAATTAGGAACAAAAGGATTACACGACAGTACTTGAAACCAACATGAAGCATTTCTAACAGTGATGTGTGAAGTTCATTTTTAATATCTATTGCAATAGATAATTAAATTTTTTCCATTTTGCTACGTTAAACTTATTTATAGAGTCATAGAGATGTACACCATGGAAACATTTCCTTCGGTCCTACTTGTCCATGCCGACTAGCTAACCCAACCCAATCTGGTTCCATCTGCCAGCACCCAGCCCATATCCTTCCAAACCCTTCCTATTCAGATACCCTTCCCGAAGTCTTTTAAAAGTTGCAATTGTACTAGACTCCACCACATCCTCTGGCAGCTCATTCCATACATGTACCACCCTCTGCGTGAAAACATTGCCCCCTTGGCCTCTTTTATATCTTTCCCCTCTCACCCTAAACCTATGCCCTTTAGTTCTGGACTCAACACCCCAGGAAAAAGACATTGTCTATTTATCCTATCCATGCCCCTCATGATTTTATAAACCTCTATAAGGTCACCCCTCAGCTTCCAACGTTCCAGGAAAAACAGCCCCAGTGTATTCAACATCTCCCTATCACTCAAATCCTCCAACCCTGGCAACATCCTTGTAAATCTTTTCTGAACCCTTTCAAGTTTCACAACATGCTTCCGGTAGGGAGGAGACCAGAATTGCACGCAATATCCCAACAGTGGGCTAACCAATGTCCTGTACAGCCACAACATGACCACCCAACTCCTGTACTCAATACCCTGACCAATAAAGGAAAGCATACTAAATGCCTTCTTCACTGTCCTATCTACCTGCGACTCCACTTTCAAGGAGCTATGAATCTGCACTCCAAAGTCTCTTTGCTCAGCAACATTCCCGAGGACCTTATCATTAAGTGTATATGTCCTGATAAGATTTGCTTTCCCAAAATTTCTCAGGCTGTTTTAAGGTTACATAATCTTAGCACTGTTGAATCTTCCAAGATTCACGGTGCGAGCACCATCTTTACAGCTCATAGGATTGTACAATATGATAGATACTTAAGCCAGAAAGAAAAGATTTGAGGCATAATGAAACATATTGTCTTGTGAAATTTAATATTACAGCAACCTGTAACTCCCGCATTTGTGTATTATTGCTGTTTATGATTACTTATCAATTCAAAGGTTTAGAAAACCACTTTACCTTTATGTAACTTTGTACTGTATTCACGTTTCGTGAAATGTCCTCCCTACTGCCTTCCAAAGTCAAGGAAGATCACATAAATGCACAAGATAAAAACAATAATCTGCATCACAGAAGTCTATGGAAGACAGCTTTGTATAAATGCCTTGTTTTTCAAGTGCTAAAACTTGTGTTCTCAACTGGCCTCATGCACAGTATTCTCAATATTAAAAAAAAAGTACAGCTGAATATCATCAGAAGTGTGAATATTGCTCAGCTTCACAGAAGATTCATCTCCATTACTCCTTGTGAGCTTTCTTCCCAAACTCGACAAATTGTCTGTGTACCATGCCCCACGGTATCTCAATCATTGGTCTCCCATCACCATAAGATGAATTACTGGGCACTGTTGCATCTCCCAAGATTCATGGTGCAAGCACCACCTTTACAGCTGAGCTATGCACTCTGTCAAGTGCTGGCAGTCTGCAGCTGTCCTCCATAGCTCGTTTTTTTTTTGCTCTGAACATGTCAAACGAAGGGTATTCAACACTACAATTTGCCAAAAGTGACTTGATTGGCCTGTTGGTCTCGGGGTCGGGGGGTGTTGCTGCCCAAGGACCATGCCCTAATATGTTGATGACTGATCAAGATCTGAAGGAGCAACTAGGAAGCTGGTAATTTTCAAACTTATCTCGTTTCTACCTAGCAGGTGGGAGAATGAGAAGTGATGTCACAATTATACAAGGTGTTGGCAAGTCCACATCTGGAAGTGTGTCCAGTTGAAGAAAGATGTGGTGGTTCAGTTCAGAGAGGAGGCTCTCTAATTTGATTCCAGGGATGAAGGGGGTGTCATTCAAAGAATGGTTGAATACCTTAGGCCTGTACTTGCTGGAGTTCAGAAGAATGAGGAGGGATCAAATTGAGGTGTATAAAATGCTAAACAGGATTAATAAGGTGGTCATTGAACAGATCATCCCCCTTGTGGGGCAGTCTTGAACAAGGGGTCGTAGATATAGAGTGAGGAGAGGTAGGTTCAAAACTAGATAAGGAGAAACTACTTCTCTCAGTGGGTTGTAATTTGTGGAACTTACTGCCCCAGCATGCTGTAGAGGCAGAATCAATCAACAGATTCAAGAAAGAAATAGACATGTTTTTGATGAAAAGTGAGATAAAAGGTTATGGGGAGCAGGTAGTAAAGTGGAGTTGAGACCAGGATAAGATCAGCCATGATTATGTTAAATGGCAGAATGGGGCTTGAAGGTTTGAACAGCCTACAGCTGCTCCTAATTTCTGTTTCTATGTAAACTGCATAACACAAGGTGTGATGATGTAAAAATAAGGTCATAGACCTCACTAGCAAGAATCTCATCTCAATGTTCAACATTTAGTTGCAAAATGGGAATTTTAGCTCTCAATGGCAGCAAGTTCCTCAGTGTTGATTTCACATGATCCCCCCATAATGCCCAAATCATTCAGTCCTTGGGAAGATTCCACCCTATTAGTTCACAAGTCTTTCCAATGACAACCGAGGTTAATTCTGCTGATTGCAAACATCTGGGAACAAGAAGTGTGTAATTGACTTAGCTTTCAAATATCACATTATGCAAAGCCCAATCTACTTGCCTAGGTTAAGTTTAAAGACTCCCCTTCCATCACTATTTGAAGAACAACGGAACATTCTTCACATGTCCTGGACAACATAGCTCATGGAGAACATATTGATCTGACCAAATTGTGAGAGACTGCACAGCCACAGAATGTATTATGTTTATCTATCTAACTGTCACTGTATTCCAAATGTAATTCACTTTTGAAATCCTCAAGATATTTTGTTATAAAGAACGATTTAAGTCCATGTTTTACCTGTTACATCTTCAGAGTATGGATGTATACCTAGAATGAGACGACCTACTGAAAGGGCTTCAGATACTGCATTTGAGAATTGGAAATATGTAGTTTGGTCAAGTCACTAACACTTTAAAGTTGTTTGTTCAGTTGAAGAATGCACTTAAACATCATATCCTTAACATTGCTGTCTATTTTGCTCATGTAAGGCTCTGCTCAAGACTATGTCTGAACAAACTTTGGGCCAGCCCTGCTGAGCTCTCTTGCCTTTGGTCAGCATCTTTTATTTTGAAATTACATTCTGTGAAGCATTCTGAGACATTTTTCTACATTTCAATGTTAATGGGATTAATGAGAAATCTGATGGCATGATAAGTTTCTATTATGAATTCACCTGCTGCCTTATTTGTGTTTCTTTCTTTCTTCACAGATCCAGTCTGGCTTTTTTCTTGAGATTTCTTTAAGGAATTGTTCAAGCTATTTTTGTTTACCTAAAAAATAGCCAAAAACGTAACATTAGAGGGTAGGATGGAGATGAACCAATGCTCTTCTGAGATCATATATAACAATTTTACCACCAGACAGTTAAGTAATGCTCCTTTAATCACATTTCAAAGTTTACACAGCAAGTTGGTCCATAATCCTCATGCTCACTTCAAAACAAAGAATAGATTACTTGTTGTAGATGCAATTCTTGTATTCTTTTTAAACAAAATAAGTTAAACAGCATGGGATTCCATGCATTTGCTTTGTCTACCAAATTTCAGACTGACCTCACCAAACAGAAGGCATTTGCTGCTTATCAAAATCTAGACCAAAAGAAACCATACATGATCGCCAGACACAAGTCCAATGATAATTAAAATGGTTTGGCAATCTCAAGAACGAGAGACAAGAAGCCCTTGAGAATGTGCTAAACAAGATTCAAAGATGATTCTGATATGTTTAAAAAAAAGTATCATCCTCAGCAATGTCAAATTAATCATATAACTATACCTACTGGTCACACAAATCTCTTCCACAATTACTAGAGGATGTGTAAATATTATCTGACATGGAAATTGTGGTTTTAAACTAGAGTTTTTTTGGAAAAAATGTAGGTGGTTAACTATTACACATGCAACACTTTTGACAAGTTGAAAACCATGCTGATTATTGAGAATGGTTAGCTACCTCACAGCACCAGGGACTCGGGTTTGATTCCACCCAGAGCGACTGTCTGTGCGGATTTGGCACATTCTCTCCATGTCTGCATGGGTTTCCACCGGGTGCTCCAGTTTTCTCCCACATTCCAAAGATGTGCAAGTTAGGCAGAATGGCCACACTAAATTGCCCATAATGTTCAGGGATGTGTTGGCTAGGTGAGTTAGCCATGGGAAATATGGGGTAGGGAGATGGATCTGGGTGGGACACTGTTCGGTATGGACCTGCTGGGCTAGATGGCCTGTTTCCACGCTGTAGAGGTTCTATGATTCTACTAATAACCAGTGTCTCAGCAATTGCTAGCTATGGTTCTGATTTCAGCAAAAAAAACCCCACTGTCTCAGGCTATTTCTGACAGTTTAATAGAGAAAAGGAAATTGCGAAAGGCTCACTCAAATTCTCCCCTTCCCCACCAAACCCATTTCCAAAAATATCACAACGTAAGTGAAAATGAAGAATTTTGGGACCAAAGTCATAATCCTCACTTGGAGGATTACGTTTGAATAGGTGAAACTTTGCTTGAGAAAATATTCTGTCAATATTGATTGAACTTTGTTACAAAAAGCAAACTTTCCTTATTTTGAATTCCAGTGAGAGCTCCATTTCCTGATGAGCCATCAATTCTTGCACATGTGCACAACAGCAGCAATGCAGACAGCACAAACTTCTCAGTTTTGTTCCTTTTAAATGGCCAGTTCCTTCAACTGTAAAGGGAACAACCTGCTATTGCTATGGAAACAGGGACAACAAGGGACCACAGGAACAGAAAGTGCATAAAGTGAAAGCCCATGGCATGCAGTCAGGTGCAGAGGAATAGGGAAAGAGGTTCCATAAGTAAACTGATGCTGCTGTACCAAGTTCTGGATAATTAAGTCTCACAGAAGTCCTGGGAGCAAGAAAGTACAGTTAAGAGTTGGAGTAACAGCTGAGAACAGCAATGGAAGATGCCCAGAGAACTGGGGGCTAAGAGGCTCTTGGAACTATCACTCCACTGATGGTTCAGTGCAGCTGAAACTCTGGGAACTATCACTCCACTGATGGTTCAGTGCAGATGAGACTCTGGGAACTACCACTCCACTGACAGTTCAGTGCAGCAGTAACAGTATTTGCCTGGTGTAGCTGAGAAAGATTAGATCTCAAAAAAGCTTTGTGAAACTAGCTGTCTGTAAAGGTTCTATATTGTGTCCGTGAGTTGTAGAAATGCAGCCTCAAAAATCCAGCATGGAAAGGAGACTGACTACCAAGACATAAGCAGTCATTGAGCCAGTCCATGACAGAGAGGCTTTTAAGAGATTTTCAAGACTAGCTTTTCAAAACAGAAGAGTTAAAAATCTTTTGTAGAGAGTTGGTAAACCACAGGGTGACTAAGGCCGGGGTGGGGGAGTTTGCTGAGAAATCTATGACCACTGTCTTGATTGCATCTCCAATTTAATCTGCTGTGTAGGGTTTTCAATCACAGTTTGTCAGTTACTCATTTTTACCTCATGCTAATTCTGAATGTTATAATGTAAGCTATTAAAATTGTGGAATCTTGTGGCTTTACTCCCACTAAGCACCTGGGTCTAAAAAAAATTGTCCTCTAAACAAAACAAGCTATTCGTATGGATCTAGCTCACTATACAATCATAATAAATTAATTCAATTTATTCAAGTTAAGATGTGGTCAAGACTGTGAGCTGAAGGTGGATTGAAGTCACAATCTTTTCCACAGCTTCATTTTCAACTTCAGCAGCATGATTTCCTGATAAAATGAAAATAACTTGAAACCGCCCTCAAAGTTATGAGAATATGAAACATACAGCCATGATTTAGAAACATTCAATTCAGAATTTAAAACCGGGAGTTGAGGATGAGCCATTATTTGTGATTAGTTCTTCTGTTCTCATTCTTAGCATTAAATAGGTGGGAGGGGCTACAGTTGAAGAAAGATTAGAGTGGTGCTGGAAAAGCACAGCAGGTCAGGCAGCATTTCTCCACCCCAGAGGCTCCCTGCCTTCATTCCTGATGAGGGGTCTTTGCCTGCAACGTCGATTTTCCTGTTCCTCAGATGCTGCCTGACCCACTGTGCTTTTCCAGCAGCACTCTAATCTAGACTCTGATCTCCAGCATCTGCAGTCCTCACTTTTGCAGTTGAAGAAAGTCAATCTTCCTGTTTGTGAAGATGAAGCTCAGCATACATAATGTATGAAGGAATTATCAGGGACTGCATCTCCCTTTGCAGTTTCATATCTCTTAGGCCAGCTTGCATAAAAGGCTAAACAGTTAATTTTGAAATCGGCACACTTCCATTATTTTGTTTAGTGATGATTTACATGGGCAGCACAGTGGCTCAGTGGTTAGCACTGTTGCCTCATAGCACCAGGGACCCAGGTTCAATTTCTGCCTTGGGTACCTAACTGTGTGGAGTTTGTACATTCCCTGCGTGGGTTTCCTCCGGGAGTTCCGGTTTCCTCCGGGAGTTCCGGTTTCCTCCCACAGTCCAAAAGTGTGCAGATTAGATGAATTGGTCAAGTTAAATTGCCCATTGTCAGGGATGAATATAGGGAATTGGTGGGTTACTCTCCGGGGGCGGGGGGGTCAGTATGGACTTGCTGGGCCGAAGGGTCGGTTTCCATACTGTAGGGAATCTAATCTAATTCTATCCTTTAGTCCACCCATGGGCATCTTATTGTTGAGCTCAAGCCGTTGTAGAAGTTGAGAAACTGATACAATGTTTGGTATGGTGCTGCTTTAGGCCTGCTGCAATAAACTCTTAGTCAGGAGGGTGTTGGAATCTGTTTGGCAAGTATTGGGGTCAGGCGTGTGGTTATCTGTATTTCCTCCAAGGTTTGGTTGGGGTTGCCTTTCTTCAAAATCTGGCTTTTTTACCTTTGTTCCTGGTGGAGAGAGTGAAAACGGTGCAGCTTACTTTCAGCTCTGTGCACTATGGGTGCATTTGTTGGGGTGAGAGAAGATTTTTTTTTGCTCAGGAGAGATTTGTCTTTAAACTTTGGTGATTGCTTCAGAACTTTTTTCGCCATGTGTTTTGCTGCTGATTCTAAAAACACATGTCTTTAGTGTTTTCCTATTTTTCTTCTATATCCAGTGCTTCATTTTCACACTATTTGCCATATTATGGACTGCAACTAGGACCAGTTAAATTAGGTGTTTCCAAAAAGTGATTTTTGACCTCCATGAAGCTTTGGTAGTAGCATGTTTCTGGTGACAGGAGACATCCTTTAAAATACCAACTGAATACTTGCCAAGGTCCCATTTTAAATGTTTGCTAATCATTTTCATTTTGAAACGTTATCTTTTACTCTCACATGTCTCAAGAACCTGAGCCTATAATTAGTTGTCTAAATGGATTACATATTACCATTGTCTACTCTGTGATAATACTCCAAATAATCAAATGTGTATAGTTCAGATCATTCACAACATAATCTTTCAACAATGTTTCTTTGGAGCCTAAAGACTACCCATTACTTCAACAAATATCAGAACAAAATCTAAAGACCTTATACATGAAATGCATATCCATACACAGAAATAAACTCACCTCAACATGTGGAGTATCTCCCAGTTGTAGATTGTTGAACATTGCAGCATAATCACCATTCAAAATCATTAACTCTTCATGAGACCCTCTCTCAGTTATACAGCCGTCCTTCATCAGCAACACTTCATCACAGTCTACCAGATACTGCTCAAGTTAGAGAGACAATCAATTAATTCTTAATGCAGCTTTACAACTTAGACATTTTTGATGAACTACAGGTTTGTTCAACATTTTGCACTTTAGTTTATGATCAAATTTAGTTACCAATACAGGCCTGCTTACACTACATTAATAATTAAATTCTATTTATGCATTTTCAAAAGAAATCCTATTTTTCAAGACCACAAAACGAAGCAACTTACTGGCTTGCTATATTTATAAGTTAGCCCCTGCGGGCTCCAAATTGTCATCATATCCTGTTTTCCCTGTTCACCATATCCATCATGATCAAATGTTTTTACCCATCTGAGTTCCACTACAATAGTTAAAGGCTTGTCTTAAAAATACTTGTTTTCTGATTGAAATTTAGTGTTTTGAATCTTAAACTACTTTAAACTAATCATAGTAAACAACATTTCTTTGAATCATCTTCATTCTTTAAATTAATTTTGACTGTGGTATGAATTTCAGATTTGTCTTCTCAGTTGCCTTTGACACTTGCACTCAAATACGAAAAACTGCACTCTCAGCAGTCAACTTCATTTGGAACAAGCCTAGAAGTACTTATCCAGAACACATCGCAATGTATGATAATAGAGCTGAAATGAATCAGCACAATCATTACAGTGAGCAATGAAGTTGGTCAACAAGGCTTAAACGTATTCCTCTGGTACTTTACCTCTCCCATTGCTCCTTGTTCTTCTAATCTCCATGTACAAACATGAAAGTACAATTTAACTTAAAGAATGGAATACCAAATCAGTTGCCTACATTTCAAGTGAGCTCATAGAAATTAGTTTTTTCAATCTGGACTGATGGGCAAAATTGAAGTGCCCAATAAAAACATGCAGAATACTCCAAGCCACTACCCTGCAAATATTGTTAAGTACAACCTAACATTTAGTGGCCAAAGAGTTAGGTTCGAAGTGAGTTAAGTTCTAGATGCACTTCACCAGTCAATTATCCGAGTACTTCTTAACAGGTTGTCTCTCAAGTAAATTAATTATAAACAGCAGATAAAATTTCATTTCAGTAGCAAACTTTTTCCAAGAGGTCCCCAAATGTTAGATACTACAGATTACTTTGGTGCATAGTAAGTTTGAGTACCAATTTAAAACTCCAATTTATCCCAGTAAAGCTTAATTCTAATAATTTCTTTATTCTACTACCATTGAGATTTATACAGGTTGCAATCACAGTGAAACGTTTCCTGCACTGTTGTAGATGTTAATGTTGAAAAGGGCTGTGAAGGAGAAAAAAATAATTGGACTCCCTAGCAGTCTCAAAGAAAATCATATTTTATCAAAAATAAAAATCATGAAAGGAATTTTAGTTCTTATTTTGCTTGTCTACTTCAAAGATTTTTGCTGTTCCATAATAACACAAGTTCCTTTATTCATGACATGTTACCTGGAGTTGATGTGTGATAAAGAGAACAGTCTTCCATTTCAGCTGTTTTTTAATTGCATTGTTAAAGATGTGGTTTCCTACATGAGCATCCAATGCACTAAGAGGATCATCCAAAATATAAATGCTTCTGTCACTGTACAAAGCACGTGCCAAACTGATTCTCTGTCGTTGTCCTCCACTCAAATTAGCTCCATGTTCTCCCACCTATAAACCAAACAAACAGAAGAATAATTCTGGTTCCAATGCTAAATCAGGTTCAAATTCAAGTTCAATTACTTCTATTTTGTACAAAATAATTTACCAACAATTTTTTTAAAGTATTCAGTCCTTTTGCAATTTCACTATATCTAAAGGTGAAAATCTCATTTTAGACATAGAGCTGAAAAAGTCAATTAAAACAATGAAATACTTCCATATTTCTTGAAATTTATTTTATATTCTTAATTTGTAAGTCAACATGTGAAAGAGAAGAAAACTTTGTTTATGTAACACTTTTCAAACCTCAGGATTTAAAAATCAATTAAATACTTTTGCGATATTGTCATTATAAGGAACTCCATAAGAACTTTCAATTCATTTATTAACCTGTTAAGACAAAAGGACTGATGCAGGTAGTAATGTAGTAATATTACTACAAATAACTGAAGGCAAAACGGGAGGTGATTTCTGAAAGTTGTGGAATCCACTCAGCTTTAAATGATAGAGCAACTGGGTGTTGCCTTGCAGGTAAGAGAAACATTATGCTCTCATAGAGCAAAGGAACACAACCACCTCAAAAAAACAATATCTTAAGTGTGCACATGTACAGCTTATTTGCAAAAATAAAGATGTTACAGAAGAAAAACAAAATATTTATAAGCTGTTTAATCTACCTTCATCTTCCATACAACATTGAAGGGCAAAATCATAATTCTAGAAGATGCTCAAAAATCTTACAGCTTTTTAAAACCAAATGTACTGCAATGAAATCAAAAATTATTTTTTCCCAACGAGGACTCATTCTTGCAGCAGTCTTGTATATATCAACTAGAAGGTGACTGAAATATAGCAAAGCATTGACTAAGAAATAGCTCAAATGATCCTCAACGTGTCCCATAGTCTTCTTTCTGAAAGTCTGAATTGTACAAAGAATGACAATAGGACAATTTCTTCATCCAGATGCAACTTGGGAAGAAGTGTCCAAAAGTTGGAACAAATCCAAAGGATTGTAGTTAGAGGGCTGACTGGGTACAGTTTTCATAAAGCTTGTTTCAATGAGACAGGAATGGAAAACATCTAGCAATCCAAACATAAATAGAGTCATAAAATAATATAGGACAGAGACAGGCTATTGTCCCCATCTGGTCTGCTTCAGGTTATTCAAAGAGCTATCCAATTAGTCACACTTCCCTGCCCATTACTCTTTTGCCTGTGAATTTCATCTCTTCAATTATTTATCCAATTCATGATTGAAGGTTTGTATTAGAACTGCTTGCACCATTGTCATGTGATAGATTTTCGATAATGATTTTCCTCCTTACATCATCGTCGGTTCTTCTGAATACCTGTGTGTAGTTTTAATGTTCTCCTGCAACTGGAAAAGGGATTGCTCCACCAAAATGACAATTTTGGATACACCTATTATATCGCTTCATAACAGTCTCTTTTTCAAGGAAAATATAACTGAAGCTCCACATCCCTGCTACACTTCCAGTAAATCTCCTAAGAACTAAGAAATAGGAGCTGATGTAAACCATACACATTCACGAAGACTGCTATGCCAATTCAATAAAATTCTAACTGATCTTTTGCATCAACTCCATTTTCCTATGCTCTCAGATTCTCAGAGATCAAAAAAACACTGGCTGTCTCAGCTCTAACTATATTCAATGATGGAGCTGAGCCCATAGTCCTGCACAGTTGAAGCATTACTTTCTTATTCTTGCATTTCAATCACTTGTAACAAATTTCAATGCGCCACTTGCCTTCACGATTGCTTGTTGAACCTACATGGTAACTCATCTTTTATGCAAGTATACCAAGTTCCATTATACCTCAATATTTACAATTTCTGGCTTTTAAAAAAAGAATCTATCCTATATTTAGTGAATTGCCTCACAGTTTCCATATTATACTCCATCTGTTATCCAGGTACCCACTCAATTAATCTTACTTTATTTATTTTAGCTTCCTTCTGCCTTAAACAGTGACCCAGGGAGGAATAGCAGGAGCTCTTCCAAAAATTTTCACTTCCTTTCTGACTACAGGAGAGATACTGGAGGACTGAAGGACAGTTAATGTAATACGAGTGTTCAGGGGAACAAGGAATAAACTGTGAAACTAAAGGGTAATCTTAGTGATGGGGAGACTTTTGGAAGCAATTCTGAGGGACAGAATTCATCTGCATTTGGAGATGCATGGATTAATCAAGAACACTCCACATGGTTTTGTCTAGGGGAGTCACGTCGAACCAACTAGATTGAATTTTTCAAGAGGTGACCAGGTGTGTAGATGAGGGCAACGCTTTTGATGCAATTTATCTGGACTTCAGCAAGGCCCCGTATGGGAGACTGATAGCAAAGGTAGAAGCCCACGGGATCTAAGAAATTTGGCAAATTGGATCCACAATTGGCTGAGTTGAAGGAAGAAGAGAGTGATGGGTAAAGGTTGTTTTTATGACTGGTTATCTATATCCCACAGGTGTTAATGTTGGGGCACTTGCTGTTTGTGGCTTATATGAATGACTTAAACTTGAATGTAGAAGAGTTGAATGTAAGTCACAGAAAATACAAAAATTGATAGGGTGGTAAATAATGAGTTAAGAGTGCTGTGCTGGAAAAGTACAGCAGGTCAGGCAGCATCGCAGAAGCAGGAAAATCGAGCAAAAGCCCTTCATCAGGAATGAGGCTGGGAGCCTAAGAGGTGGTGAGATAAATGGGAAGGGGTGGGGGTGGGGGAAGGTAGCTGAGAATGCAATAGGTGGATGGAGGTGGGAGTAAAGGCGATAGGTCGGAGGAGAGGGTGGAGCAGATAGATGGGAGGAGGATGAACAGATGGAATAGGTCATGAGGACGGTGCTGAGCCGGAAGGTTGGATCTGTGGTAAGTTTGGGGGAGGGGAAATGAGGAAACTGATAAAATCCACACTGATGCCATGGGGTTGGAGGGTGCCGAAGCAGACGATGAGGCATTTTCCTCCAGGTGTCAGGTGGTAAGGGAGTGGCAATGGAGGAGACCCAGGGTCTGCATGTCCTCAGCAGACTGAGCGGGGAAGATGAAGTGCTTGGCTATGGGGGCAGTGGGATTGATTGGTGCGGGTGTCCCGAAGATGTTCTCTTAAGCACTCTGCATTTGGCGTCCTGTCTCCCCAATGTAGGGGAGACCACATTGTGAGCAACTGATACAGTAAATGACATGTGTGGAAGTGCACATGAAACTTCGATGGATGTGGAAGGCTCCTTTGGCAGAGGTGAGGGGGGAGGGGTGAGCGCAGGATTTGTAATTCCTGCGGTGGCAGGGGATGGTGCTGGGCTCCTCAGATGCTGCCTGACCTGCTGTGCTCTTCAGGAACCACACTCTTGACTCTTATCTCCAGCATCTGTAGTCCTCATTTCACCTGGTAAATAGTGAGGACAGCCTCAGATTACAGGAGGATATACATGACCAGATGGGCTGATCAGTGCCAATTAAATTCAATTTTGATAAATGTGAAGTCATGAACTTGGGCAGGATAAACAATGCAAAGGAGTACATGATGAATAGTTGGATTCTGGGAAACTCTGAGGATCTCCTATGTGTGTACACCAGCTCCTTTTGGTATCAGGACAGGTGCATAAAGAGGTTAAGAAGGCATATGATATACTTTCCTTTACAGGTGCATAAAGGGGTTAAGAAGGCATATGGTATACTTTCCTTTGTTAGCTGAGGCATAGAGTTTATGAGCATGGTGGTTATGCTGGAATGATATAAAACATTTAATAGGCCACAACTAGAATACTGTAAGTAGCTCCGGAATCTGCATGATAGAAAGGATGTGATTCCACTGGAAAGGGTGCAGAGGAGGTTTACCAGGGGGTTGCCTGGGCTGAAGAGTTTCAGTTATGAAGAGAGACTGGATAGGCTGAGGTTCCTTTCTTTAGAGCAAAGAGGCGAGAGAGGTCATGATTCAGATGTATAAAATTATGAAGAGTATAAACAAGCCTGTCCACTATCTACAAGACACAAAAGCGTAATGGAATACTCCCTGCTTGCTTGGATGACTGAAACTCCAACATAACACAAGAAGCTCGATATCATCCAGAACAAAGCAGCCCGCTTGCTTGGCATTTCATTTAATGTCTTCAATATTCATTCCCTCCACCAGTGATAGAGTAAATATAATCTACAAGATGCAATTCAATGACTCCCTATCTTCATAAGACCCCATTTACTTCGTCAGTTAGACATCAAAGAATCCAATGGTACTACCCAAAAAATAGCAGAGTCTGCTCCTATGTCATATTCAGTAATTTCCTCACAAAAAAATGTTCTTTAATTGATAGAAACACAATAATCAGTCATACCTGCCTGTATAATATGATTGTTTTAAAAAAGATCTCAACTGCGATGTGCCTTTGGATATGATGATCCATATATATATAGGTTGTTTGTATGAATTAACTGTTATGCTGGGGATCTGAACAAGTACTCTTTCAATAATCAGACCGCCAAATGTAGTATGTTTGTGTTTTTTTGCAATATTTGAGCCTGCCAAATCAGACAAGGCAAGCAATCCAAGTAAGCAATAAAATTTTGATCCTGTTTACACAAACATAAACAAATACAGCAGGGTGTTTCCTATGACAAGAATTTATGTTTATACAGCATCTTTATCATACAGAAAAACCCAATGCACTTGAGGGAGTATTTAAAAAGAAAGTATTAAATGAGCCAAATAAAAAAAAGTCACAAAGAAATACTGAAACATAAAAACTAGGAGCAGGAGTACACCATAGTAAGCTTTCAAGCTTGGTCTGCCATTCGATACGATCCTAGCTGATGCTCCATCTCAATGCCAATGCCCACTTCTCTTGACTAGATGTCTTTAATGTCTAAACAAAAAGTCTCTTGAATAGGCTCAACAGTTCGGCCTCCACAGCCTCTGTGGTAGCAAATTCCACAGATTGACCACCCTTTAAGGAATGTGTAAGGGAGAAACGCTTAAGAGATGTACGGACAGAATTCTCGGCCACAAATGGTAAAGCAATTATAATTGGGAATACACAAAAAACTGTCATTAGAGTTTTTCTAAACAGTTATGCATTTGAAAGAGATTACAGAGCTAAGGACAGGAAAGGCTGCAATTTGTAAACTTTGAAGAATGAGAATTTTGAAGTCAAGACGTTGCTTGTCAGGAGCCAAGGAAGGTCAGCAACAACTGAGGTTCAGGAGAACTAGACTTAGTGCAAGTTATCATCACATCGGTAGGAGAGTTATGGATATTTTTAAAATCCACTAATGGTACATGGGTATTTCTGGATGGGCCAGCATTCAAGATTTATCCCTAGCTGTCCTTGAAAAGGTGGTGATAAGCTGTTATCTTGAACCGCTACAAACCACTTGGTTTAGATAAGCCCACAATGTCACTGCTGAGAGAATTCCAGCATTGTGACCCAGCAACACTAAAGGAACAGCACTAAATTTCCGAGTCTGGACAGCAAGCAGTTTAGGGGGGCAAGTTGCATTTGGTGGCATTCCCATGCATCTGCTACCCTTATCCTTCTAGATGATGTGGTCATGGGTTTGGTAGGTAAAGTTTAAGGAGCCTTGTTGAATTTCTGCTAAGCATCTTGTAGATGGTGCACACTGCTGCAACTGAGCATCGGTGGAGGGAGTGGATGTTTGTGCATGTGGGGCCAATCAAGCAGACTATTTTGCCATGGACAGTGTTGTAATTCTTGTATTGTTGGAACTGCACTCTTCCAAATAACTGGGGTGTATTCCATCATACACCTGATATGCTTTGTCAATGATGGACAGGCTTCAGGGAAATTGGGACATGAGTTACTCGTTGCAAGATTCCTAGCTTCTGACCTGCACTTGCAGCCACAGTTGTTATATGGCCAACTTAGTTAATTTTCTGGTCAATGGTAGCTCACACGATGTTGATACTGGAGTATTCAGTAATGGTGATACCACTGAATGTCAAAGTGTGATGGTTAGATCTTCTCTTGTTGGAAATGGTCATTGCCTGGCACATGGATGGCATGAATGGTACTTGCCACTTGTTGACCAAAGCCTGCTATTATCTAGATCTTGTTGTATTTAGGCATGAGGACTATTAGGCTGTATCTGAGGAGTCATGAATAGTGCTGAGAATTGTACAGTCATCAGCGAACATGCGTTATGACTGAGCAAAGATCATTGGTGAAGTAGCTGAAGACAGTTGGGCCTAGGACACTACCCTTGGGAACTCCTGCAGAGATATATAGGAATTAAGATGACCGATCTCTAACCACCACAACCACTTTACTTTGTGGCAGGTATGACTCCAACCACCAGAGAGTTTTCCCTTGATTCTCAATGACTCCACTTTTGCCAGAGCTCTTTGATGGCATTCTTGGTCAAATTTAGCCTTGATATTAAGGGCAGTCATTCTCACCTCACCTCTGGAATTCAGCTCTTTAGTCAATGTTTGAACCAAGCTGTAATGAGTTCAGGAGTTGAGTAGCCTCAGTGGGACCCAAACCAGGCATCACTGAGCAGGTTATTGCTTCGCACTGTTGATGACACCTTCCATTACTTTACCGATGGTCAAGAGTAGACAGATGGGATGGTAGTGATTTTTGAGAATTTTGAGATTGGATGCTAGTTGGCCTGGTTGGATTTGTCCTGCTTTTTATGTACAGACATACCTGGGCAATTTTCCATATTGTCAGGTAGATGCTAGTGTTGTAAATGTATTGGAACAGCATGGCTAGGGACATGACATGTTCTGGATCACAAGTCTTCAGTATTATTACTAGATTACTGTCAGGGCCCGTAGCCTTTGCAGTATGCAGTGACTCCAACCATTTCTTGATAATGACATGAAGTGAATCAAATTGACTGAAGACTGGCATCTGTGTTGCTGGGGTCCTCTGGAGGAAGTCGAGATAGATAATCAATTGGCACCTCTGACTGATGATTGTTGTGAATGCTTCAGTCTTAGCTTGCACTGATATGGTAGGTTCATCTATTATTGGAGATGGGATGTTTCTGGAGCATATTCCTCGAGTGTGCTGCTTAATTTCCCATGCCCATTCATGTCTAAATGTGGCATGGACTGCACAGTGTAGACCTGATCCATTGCTTGTGGAATTGTTTGGCTCTGTCACTTGCCACTAATGCTGCTTGTAAGGCACATAGCCTGCTTTGTAGCTTCACCAGGTTGACACCTCATTTTTAGGCATGCAAGCTTCTGGTATGCCTTCACTGAATAAGGGGTTGGTCTGCTGGCTTGATGGTAATCATTGAGTGGGGGATATACTAAGTCAAGAGGTTACAAATTACATTGGAGTACAATTTGGCTGCTGGTGATGGCTTACAACAACTCATGAATGCCCAGTCTTCAGTTGCTGGATTTGATCACCGTCTATCCCATTTACCATGATTGATAGCACCAAACAACATGAAGGGAAGATGGGACTTGGTCTCCACACTGATTTGTGTGGTGGTCATTCCTACTAAACTGGGAGGAGAAAGTGAGGACTGCAGATGCTGGAGATCAGAGCTGAAAATGTGTTGCTGGAAAAGCGCAGCAGGTCAGGCAGCATCCAAAGAGCAGGAGAATCGACGTTTCGGGCATGAGCCCTTCTTCAGGAATGAGGAAAGTGTGTCCAGCGGGCTAAGATAAAAGGTAGGGAGCTCCCTACCTTTTATCTTAGCCTTTTGGACACACTTTCCTCATTCCTGAAGAAGGACTCATGCCCGAAACGTCGATTCTCCTGCTCTTTGGATGCTGCCTGACCTGCTGCGCTTTTCCAGCAACACATTTTCAACTCCTACTAAACTGTCATGGACAGATGTATTAAAAGCAGACAGCAGCTGAGCATGAGCTCAAGTTTTCACAAAATTAATACATTTTACAAAATATGAGATAATGAATCATCTCACTAAATTAGGAGTTAAACATAGCTAGACTAGAAACATTGTACTTTTCATACCTCTGTCATATCCCCATTGGGCAATATTGCAAGATCCGGTCTCAGGCAGCAGGCAGTAAGTACACTGTTGTATCTAGGTTGAAGGACAGAGTTACTTTCATGTCACTCAAAAATAAGATTCAGTCAAAGACAGGCACCGGTCAAAAATCAAATTCTGATTTTCAGAAATGATTTATGGACTAAACCTTACTTTTTTTGGCAAAGTGCAAGTTGCTTCAAATGTTTGTTTGAGATTCTCACCAGGAGGCCCAGTGAGATTTTTTTTTGCTAAATCTTGCCATATAACCTCATTAACTATATGCTCCAAGTCGTCCACTTCCAAAGCTATTGCTATGAGGACCAAAAGTGGATGCCACAACATAAGGTTGCCATGCTAGTTAGTGTAGTCTCAGCTATCTGAAGGAATTCCACTCACTTCAGGCGGAAAGCCAATGTCTTTCTTCATTTTGGTATCCTAGAATCCCTGCAGTGTGGAAACAGGCCCTTTGACCTAACAATTTCACCCCGATCATCTGAAGAGTAACCCACCCAGACCCAATGCCTTATCCTATTACTCTACGTTTACCCCTGACCTACACATCCCTGAACACTATGCATGGTCATTTCACCTAAACTGCACTACTTTGGATTGTGGGAGAAAACTGGAGCAAACCCACGCAAACACAGGGAGAATGTGCAAACTCCACACAGACAGTCGCCGGAGGCTGAAATCAAATCCAGATCCTTGGCACTGTGAGGCAACAGTGTTAACCACTGAGCCACCATGCCACCTTGTTAGCACAAGTGCCATTTTCCACTGAGGCCTCAAACTCACTACATCTCCACTGTTGCCCCCACTGAGGCTCATGTTCAATCACTCTCATTATTGCCTGTAACATCTCCCCTCACTCTTTGTCACCCAACACAACCCAACACCACTAATCCTGCATGCCCACTGCACTGCCTACTCACTCACTCAGGACACCTCTCTACCTGCACCAAAGTAACAGCACTGTCACTCACTTTCATTTCCTTTAATACCTTCCTCTCTCTCATTCCAGGAGGAAAGAAGGGCAGAAAGAACCAAGACAAGCAGCTCTGACATTTGGCTGTCCACCTTTTATGTGGAAAGAACCTTGGTTTTGAATGCCTTGAGCAGCTGAATTACCATGTCCAAACGCTAGGACTAGTATCAGAGGCTGCCTTGACTTATTGTGTTGTGAATGAAGGCTATTTCCTTTGTACGGAATGAAGCTTGCTGGCAATCATAACAAACTTCCTGCCTTTGTGTCTGTGCTAAATGGCAAGGCAGGACAAAAATACTATCAGCCTGGTAGCTCTAGCTGACAATGTCCATCTTGCAAATGCAAGGTTAAGACTCTGCAAGGCAGAAACGTTGTGATCATCCAGGTAGGCTCAGAGCGAATAAACACTATGATAGAGTGATTACAGCTAATACGTAAGTGAGGTACATGTCCGAGTGCATAGCATCTTGACAACAACACGACAATGAGAGTTGTTGGTATAGCTTAAGGTAAAACACTGAAAAAACCAGTAAGCTGGTATAGCAGGTAATAAGGAGGCAAATGGAATTTTGGCATTTTCTGGTAAAGGAATTCAGGATAAAAGTGTTGCTGAAACTGTATAAGGCATTAATGAGTCTGCACCTTAAGTACTGTGTACAATTATGGTCCCTGTATCTGAAGAGGGTGGATTTAGTTGCTTTGGAGGCAATTCAGAGATGTTTAATCCCAGAAAGCAGGGTTTTGTCTTTTTTGAAGAGATTTTGAGCAGTTTAAGAACATAGAACATAGAACATAGAACAATACAACGTAGAATAGGCCCTTCGGCCCACGATATTGTGCCGAACATTTGTCCTAGATTAAGCACCTATCCATGTACCTATCTAATTGCCGCTTAAAGGCCGCCAATGATTCTGACTCTGCCACTCCCACAGGCAGTGCATTCCATGCCCCCACCACTCTCTGGGTAAAGAGCCTACCCCTGACATCCCCCCTATACCTTCCACCCTTCACCTTAAATTTATGTCCCCTTGTAACACTCTGTTGTACCCAGGGAAAAAGTCTCTGACTGTCTACTCTATATATTCCTCTGATCATCTTATAAACCTCTAACAAGTCAGCCCTCATCCTTCGCCGTTCCAATGAGAAAAGGCCTAGCACTCTCAACCTATCCTCGTATGACCTATTCTCCATTCCAGGCAACATCCTGGTAAATCTCCTCTGCACCCTCTCCAAAGCTTCCACATCCTTCGTAAAGTGAGGCGACTAGAAATGCACACAGTACTCCAAATGTGACCTTACCAAGGTCCTGTACAGCTGCAACATCACTTCACGACTCTTGAATTCAATCCCTCTGCTAATGAACGCAAATACACCATAGGCCTTTTTACAAGCTCTATCCACCTGAGTGGCAACTTTCAAAGAGCTATGAACATAGACCCCAAGATCCCTCTGCTCCTCCACCTTACTAAGAACCATACCATTAATCCTGTATTCCGCATTCTTATTTGTCCTTCCAAAATGGACAACCTCACACTTGACAGGGTTGAACTCCATCTGCCACTCCTCAGCCCAGCTCTGCATCATATTTAAGTCCCTTTGCAGCCGACAACAGCCCTCCTCACTATCCACAACTCCACCAATCTTCGTATCGTCTGCAAATTTACTGACCCACCCTTCGACTCCTTCTTCCAAGTCATTAATAAAAATTACAAACAGCAGAGGACCCAGAACTGATCCCTGCAGAACTCCACTTGTAACTGGGCTCCAGGCTGAATATTTACCATCTACCACCACTCTCTGGCTTCGACCAGTTAGCCAGTTCTCTATCCAACTGGCCAAATTTCCCACTATCCCATGCCTCCTGACTTTCTGCATAAGCCTACCATGGGGAACCTTATCAAATGCCTTACTAAAATCCATGTACACTACATCCACTGGTCTACCCTCATCCACATGCTTGGTCACCTCCTCAAAGAATTCAATAAGACTTGTAAGGAAAGACCTACCCCTCACAAATCCATGCTGGCTGTCCCTAATCAAGCAGTGTCTTTCCAGATACTCATAAATCCTATCCCTCAGCACCCTTTCCATTACTTTGCCCACCACCGAAGTAAGACTAACTGGCCTGTAATTCCCGGGGTTATCCATGTTCCCTGTTTTGAACAGTTTAGGCCTATACTATCTGGAGTTTATAAGAATGAGAGGAGATCTAATCTATCTAAGATGCTAAAGGGGATTGACAAAGTAAAAAATAAAGTAGTCCTAATGTGGGGCAATTTAGATCAAGAGGTCACAGTTTTAGGATTAGGGTAGTAATTAACACAGAGATAAAGAACAATACTTCTCTTAAAGAGTCTTGAAGATTAGATTAGATTAGATTAGATTCCCTACAGTATGGAAAGAGGCCATTCAGTCCAACAACTCCATACGAACCCTGCGAACAGTAACCCACCCAGACCCATTCCCCACTCTATATTTACTCCTGACTAATGCACCTAGCACTATGGGCAATTTAGCATGACCAATTCACCTAATATGCACATCTTTGGATTAGGGGAGGAACTGGAGCATCCGGAGGAAAACTATGCAGACATTTGCCCGAGGCAGGAATCAAACCTGGGTCCCTGGTGCTGTAAGGCAGCAGTGCTAACCACTAAGCCACTGTACCGCCCATAAATCTGCGGAATTCACTATCCATTACTGTTGTACCAGTAAATTTAAGGAGATAGATATATTTTTAATTAGTTGTGGGTTGAAGGGTTATGGAGAGCTGGCAGGAAAATGAAGTTGAGGGCAAGATCACATCAGCCATAATCTTAAAATTGCAATAGGCTTGGGAGCTAAATTGCCTACACTTTTATATTCTTTTGAAGTGCAGAAGCACCCTGTATATGGATCAGGAATGTGTCGTCAGGGTTCTTAAAGGCTGCCACATGGCAGATGCCAATATTTGTAAATGTGGGGCACGTATGTGTTCAAATGTTAGAAGCCAGTGTCCAACACATTGGCTCTTTGGAGCCAGAGGCACTACTCTAATTTCATGTTGAAATTCTAACATTTAGCTTGCTTGGGATGTTTGATAAGATGGAACACTGAATTTATTGTGCTATTAATAAATATTTAGCAAAAGCATAAAACTTGAGTGACATGTTCCTGACAGCAAGATAAACCTCGATGGACTTCGCATCTGACTCTGCCACAAACCACACCATAGTTCACATTACCCAGACCCCTAAAACTTTCTGTCCCATTCTTTAACAAGACCACTAACAAACTGCATCAAATATTGTAAGATCAGTGTTGGGTGTAGTAAGACAGAGAAGATGTTGGCAAAGTCTGCAGGATTACCTGTAAGGTCAACAGGGAAAGAAAATGGGATAGTTGAAATTGTTGTATGTAAGGTTGGATTTACAGTTGGGGTGTGGAAGGGTTTGGAGCAATATGGGCCGGGTGGTGGCGGGTGGGACTAGATTGAATTGGGATTTCTGGTCGGCATGGACAGGTTAGACCAATCGGTCTGTTTCCGTGCTGCACATCTCTATGACTCTCTAACTCAAGCGCCTTAACTAAGTCTTCATGTCTCATCCTAACATACGCCTTTTTCTTCCTCTTGACAAGAGATTCATCTTCTTTAGTAAACCACAGCTCCCTCGCTCGACCACTTCCTCCCTGCCTGACCGTTCTTATGTTTCTAAACAAAAACTGCCTTATGCTAATCAATAGCCTCAAAGTTACAATCTGAGTAAAATCTATCTGTTCAGAGATTTTCTGTCACACCTTTGAAGCAATGGAACTTGAACCCAGGTCTTCTGGTGACACGATCACTGCGCCTCAAAAGTCCCTCAAGTTACAATCTACGATTGATTTCTAAATTCATTTCGGCCCAAGCTCAGATACCTTCTCACATTGTGTCTACTTGTGTTGTCCCAGTCACTTGCACATGTGTTCCAATTTTTAAAAATTTCATCAACTTTCTACTTTTTAGCTAGCTATCTAGTTTTGTCTTATCGTCAAATTGATCAAGAATAGTTGCACCCTTTTTCCATAGTATGTGTAAATACCATGAGCACAAAGTTCTACACGATATTTCTGAGACCACTAATTATTAAATTCCTCCCCAGATAAAGCATCAACACTTATCAATAACCCTTCTTGTCTGTTAAACCAATGTTCATGATTCCACGAATCTCAACATTCCTTATTAGCCCTACTAGAATAGTTTTATTGAATGCTGTTTAAGATATCAAGTAATCGAATTTACTGGGTTATGAATCCAGAAGCCTGAATAGCTAGTCCAGAGTTCAAATCCTACCATGACAACTGGAGAATCCAAATTCGATTAACTGAAATACAACATGAAAATGCAGATTACTTGTTAAGACCCATCTGGTTACTGATGATCTTTAGGGAAGGAAATCTGCCACCTGCGTTTGACCTGGCCTATATGCTATCAAAGACTCAAAGCTGTGTGGTCAACTCTTAACTATTTTCCAAAATGGCCTCATGACCAATCCAATATTGTCTTCAGTAAATGCCTAGTTTCCATTTTCTGAACTGCAACTGGAAACAGGTAATTAGTATTGGCTATACCAGCTACCCACATCACATTAATTAAGAAATCACGTTAATGAAGAAATGTCTTCTAAGAATTTCAGTAAGCTAAGCGATGATTTAGGTTAATCGCAAAATTAATTTGTTCTCTTTAATTCTTTGTTTCAATCATCATTATGGAATGTTTACAGTTCCATTGGGTTGGAAGAAATAAAGTTAAAAGAAATAACGAATTAAAAGGACAATTGCTTTTCATCTGCTTTATGCTTAAATCTTGTTGCTGCCAGATTAAAATTATTGTCCAGTTATGAAATGAAAACAATGAAAATCAACATTTTGCCATTGTAATTTGTCTTATATAAATGTTCCAAGAGATTAGAGAGTGCAGAAACAAAGGGGGATTGCAGCATATGTGCAAGGTTATTGAAGGTGGGAAGGGCAGGTTGAGAACACAATTAACAAAGCATGCAGAATACTGGGCTTTGTAAAGAAAGGCACTGAGTACAAAAACAAGGAAATTACAGTAAAACTGTACAAAACACTGGTTTAGCCTGAGCTGAAATACTGGGTTTTTAGGAAGGATGAGAAAGCATCAGAGGGTACAGAAAGGGTTGACAAGAATAATTCCAGGGGCACGGAACTTCATTTACATGAACAGATTTAAGCAGCTGGACTGCTCTCCTTTGAAATAAGATAAAGTTGGGGTTTTTTTTGGGGGGGGGGAAGAAACAAGTTGAGGGGAGAACAATGGAAGGAGGTGTGAGTGGATAACAGGATAGTTTAGAGACAAAACACTAAGCTCAAGATGAGTGAACAAAAGAGAATAACTTCAGGAGTAGGAGGTAGGAAGTAGTCTCAGGTCTAAGGCAGCAGTGAAAATACACACGTTTGAGTATGGAGGTAGGTCAGATTACACAAAAATTGGGAGAGATACATTATGGTTATCATGGAAGATTATGATAAGAGATAATCCAAAGTCAAAGGCAGAGATCCATGAAAGAATTAAGTTCATAGGTGGAGTCAGAGCGCTGATGAATGTTCAGATTTGGAGACAGTTATGGAGACCAAATTAGTCCAAAAACAATTTGAAGTGTGGGTTTAAGCAAGTGCACTGATCAAGGTTTTGCTATTGACAATGGACAACAAAGGAGGTCTGAAGAATGGACACTGAAGAAACATAGATTGATTCAGGGTTTCGGCAGGTGCAAACAATGGGCTCAATGTTAAGAAATGCTCATCAAAGGTGCAGAATACTGACAGAGGTGACTAGAGCTAGCAATGATCGGAGGCTCTCTGTACACTAGTACACCCTTTGTCCAATCGTTTTGGGGAAGTCTAGTGATTTTGCAATGTCAATTTAAAAGCCTGGAATTTCTGTGTTCTTGTTTGTAATTTCTGGGGCCTGGAGGAGATTATTTTCCATACCTATGTGGAATGTGTGAAGACACAGTCATTTCCATTATCTGGGGAGCCTGCTCTCAATTTCTGGCTGCAGTAAAAAGGAGAGGACTAGAGTGTAATATTTGCACAGGAAAGTCAATTGTATCTAATTAACTAAGATTCTGCTGAATGTCTGTTTTTGTCATTATACAGTTTTCAATGGAGCCTCTTTCATGAGAGACACTTAGCCTCTCACAACCTTCTGGTTGGCTCAAAACAGTGTGAAAACCTGCTCGCTTTTTGCCTCCAGGAGACTGGAATAAGCCAGTGGCTCTGGCATGGATGGAGAATACACACAAACTAAGAAATATAAATTCAGCATCATGCCCAAATATTTTATTGTTGAGATTTCTAGCCTTACTTCTTTTTTATTTGGAAGGAAAGTTATGCATCAATTTACAAACTCAGTAAAATGCTTCACTGAGAGCAATTGTTAAAATGTTTTTCAAATATTAATGTTAAAGGAAACCCTGAAGTCAAACTACCTTATGATTAGTATTTTCATAGTTGTAACAGCTGTATAGTTCATAAAATCCTGCGCTATTCAGATGAATCCCTTCGCCATTACAGCTGCACATATTTTCTTCATCTAAGCAATTCATTGACAATACTGCACTCGGAATACTTGCATATTTTACCAATAAATTCTTAGTTTTTAAATTCTTACCTTTCTTCATTGAATGCTTTGCTAAACACAATATTCTCTCTGACAGTGGCACTTCGAATCCATGCTTGCTGGGCAACGTAAGCAAAATCTCCATCAACTGCAATACTTCCTTCTATCAGGGTCATCTAGAATAAGTAAAAAGGCATTTTTTTTGGCAGGGAGGAGAGGGGGACGGTCAAGCAAGGAAGGCACGTGAAAGAGCAAAAAATGTACACTTTGTCATAACAATGTTTTCCATTTATTTCTGTCTCTTTTGGGTTTCTTTATACAAAACATGCACACGAGCTGTCAAGAACAGAGAAAGATCTATTTCCATTTATCACATTTTCACTCATACCAGCCACATAGCGAGTGTCACTACCTGACGCCTCAGCACTCTGTTCCAAACGATCTTAAGGATTTGAAGTGAGGCATAAACATTCTGTGCAATCCTAGGACAGTGACAAAAATCCTCTCACTAACCTCCGGTTATTAAATAAGTTGCCGAATTTACCACTTTCTTAACTACAATTAGAAATAGGCAATCAATATTGGGACACAATTTTAACCCAATGAAAACTCACTCGGTTACACAGAATTAAACTGGGGCCAAACAGCGGAAAGCCTAACTTAAGTTTCTTGAATATCACCCCACTTGAGATCAATTCATAGAACTTGGAAACTACAGAATCTTCCTCTTACCTAATTTTAAACTGTTTGCTGCCAAAACTAAGAGATACATGATACTACTTTATCCTTGGAAGAGGGGTCCCTGCTGCTGACAGATAGTTTGCAAGACCACTACATTGTTAAGAGAGCATATTAATTGCAACAGTTGAAAAGGTGAGCCTTGTTTTCCTGACAAGGCATGTAACATGCATCTTTAGAAGATAAACTAACTGGATGGAACAACACTTTGCTGTTTTGAAAATGAAACCACAAAGTCCTTCAACTCCCCTCCCTGCCTAAAAGTCTAGCAGTGTTATTCACAATTCTCAAGTCTGGAATGACATTTCTGAACAAACATCATGTTTTTAAAATTATCAACTGACTCCCAATCTCCAATTGTTCCATGCATACACTTATCATTTGGGTGTTTATTCTCCTCTCTGTTATCTGTAATTAATTGAGTTTCACATGGAATCGTGTTGGACAGAAGGGGGTTATTAAGCTCCTGTGTAGGTAAAGTCACCACAGTCTGCGCAGACCATAGTAGCCTCTCTCCTTCGAGAGAGATGACTGGTGGTGCTTTAACCTGAGGGTCACCACGCCTAAGGCGAGAGGCGAGGTTGAGAGTGCGACTCATTTATGATTCCTGAGCTGGTGTGGGTATTGAACCCAAGCTGTTGGCATCACTGTATCACAAACTAGCTGTCCAGCCATCGAAGCTAAATTGACCCCTGTATTGTGCAAATGAGTTTGTTAAAACAGCTAAGTTGCTACTCCTGCTCCTTCTTCCTGTCTAGTCTTGCAAATGTTTCATTTTCAACTCCATTTTGGTCCTCTTTTGAAGCTTATCTTTGAATCTGCCATCAATGCACATCAGTCTTGTGATTCAATTCAATTATCCAAATTAAATTAGGAGTTTATCTTCCCTAATTTTCTAAGTGTTTCCTCAAATTGTCTCCCCAAGCAGTTTTACACAGCCCAAATTTCATTATTCAGTAGGCATAATCCTGTTCACCCTTCTTAGAACTATTTCTAATGTATTAATATACTTTTAGAAGAAAACAATCAAAGCTGCAAAGCATTCAAGATTTGGTTTCAATATTTCTCTGTACAAATCACAATTAACTTGTTCTGATACAGCAAAATGAGCCCTAGATTGGTTCTAGTTCTGGAACACAGAACATGATAGTGCAGTACCAATCTGAAGCCTACCTATGATAGTGGAACCAATCTGAAGCCTACCTATCCTACACTATTCCATTTTCATCTATATGTTTTTCCAATGACACTTTAAATGTCCTTAAAGTTGGCGAGTCTACTATTGTTGCAGGCAGTGCATTCCACGTACCTACTACTCTCGGATAAAGAAATCACCTCTGACATCTGTCCTATATGTATTCATTCAATTTAAAGCTATGTCCCCTTGTGCTAGCCATCACCATTTAAGGAGAAAGGCTTTCACTGTCCAATCTATCTAACCCCCGATTATCTTACATGTCTCAATTAAGTCACCTCTCAATCTGCTTCTCTCGAATGAAAACAGCCTTAAGTCCCTCAGCCTTTCCTCATAACACCTTCCCTCCATCCCAGGCAACATCTTCATAAATCTCCTCTGAACCCTTTCCAAAGCTTCCACATCCTTCCTATAATGACCAGAACTATACACATTACTCCAAACGCGGCTACACCAGAATTTTCTACAGCTGCAGCATAATCTTGTGGATCTAAAACTCAATCCCACTACCAATAAAAGCTAACACACTGTTTGCCTTCTTAACAACCATATCATCCTGAGTAAAAACAATGACTGCAGATGCTGAAAACGAGATTCTGGATTAGTGGTGCTGGAAGAGCATAGCATTCAGGGAGCATCCGAGGAGCAGTAAAATCGATGTTTTGGGCAAAAGCCCTTCATCAGGAATTAAGGCAGAGAGCCTGAAGCGTGGAGAGATAAGCTAGCGGAGGGTGGGGGTGGGGAGAAAGTAGCATCGAGTACAATAGGTGAGTGGGGGAGGGGATGAAGGTGATACGTCAGGGAGGAGGGTGGAGTGGATAGGTGGAAAAGAAGATAGGCAGGTAGGCAGGCAGGACATGGTTGAAGAGCTTCAGGGCAGAGGAAATGACCTGAGAGTTGCAGTGGGAGAGGGACTCCCTGAGATCCTTGTAGAGAGAGGAGGAAAACTTCTTCAAGGCAGGCATCCTTGCAAGAGGATTCACAGTAGGGTTAAAATCAACGAGGTAAAAACAATGACTGCAGATGCTGGAAACCAGATTCTGGATTAGTGGTGCTGGAAGAGCACAGCAGTTCAGGCAGCATCCGAGGAGCAGTAAAATCGATGTTTTGGGCAAAAGCCCTTCATCAGGAATAAATGCAGAGAGCCTGAAGTGTGGAGAGATAAGCTAGAGGAGCATGGGGGTGGGGAGAAAGTAGCATCGAGTACAATAGGTGAGTGGGGGAGGGGATGAAGGTGATAGGTCAGGCAACCTGAGTGGCAACTTTCAGGGATCCATGTACATGGACACAGAGATCTCTGTGCACATCTACACTTGCAAGGATCTTACATTAGCCCAGTACTGCATTCCTGTTGCTCCTTCCAAAGTGAATCACCTCACGCTTTTCCACATTAAACTCCATTTGCCAGCTGTCAGCCCAGCTCTGCAGCATAGCTATGTCCCTCTGTAACCTGTAACATCCTTCAGCACTATCCACAACTTCATGAAATTAGTGTCATCCACAAATTTAGTAACCCAACCTTCTACGCCCTCATCAAGGTCATCCATAAAAATGTCAAACAGCAGTGGCCCCAAAACAGATCCTTGCGGTACACCACTAGTAACTGAACTCCAGGGTGAACATTTTGCATCAACAACCACCCTCTGTCTTCTTTCAGCTCACCAATTTCTGATCCAAACCACTAAATCAGCCTCAATCCCATGCCCTGTATTTTGTGCAATAGCCTACCGTGGGGAACCTTATCAAACACCTTACTGAAATCCATAGACACCACATCAACCACTTTACCCTCATCCACCTGTTTGGTCACCATCTCAAAAAACTCAATAAGGTTTGTGAGGCACGATCTACCCTTTACAAAACCATGTTGACTATCCTTGATCAACTTATTCCTCTCTAGATGATTGTAAATCCTATCTCTTATAATCCTTTCCAACACTTTACCCACAACCGAGGTAAGGCTCACTGCTCTATAATTACCAGGGTTGTCTCTATTGCCTTTCTTGAACAAGGGAACAACATTTGGTATCCTCCAGTCTTCTGGCACTATTCCTGTACACAATCACGACTTAAAGATCAAGGCTCTGCAGTCTCCTCCCTAGCCTCCCACAGAATTCTAAAATAAATCCCATCCGGGCCAGAAGACATATCTATCTTCACACTTTCCAGAATTACTTACACCACCTCCTTGTGAACCTCAATCCTGTCTCGCAGAAAGTGAGAACTGCAGATGCTGGAGATCAGAGCTGAAAAATGTGTTGCTGGAAAAGCGCAGCAGGTCAGACAGCATTCTTGGATGCTGCCTGACCTGCTGTGCTTTTCCAGCAACATATTTTTCAATCCTGTCTAGTCTAGTAGTCTGTACCTCAGTATTCTCCTTGACAACAATGTCTATTTCTAGTGTGAATACTAACAAAAGATATTCATTTAGCATTTCTATCTCCTCTGACTCCACGCACAGCTTCCCACCACTATCCTTGATTGGTCCTAATCTTTCTTTAGTCATTCTTTTATTCCTGATATACCAAGAGAAAGCTTTAGGGTTTTCCTTGATCCCATCTGCCAACAACTTATTATGTCCCCTCCCAGCTCTTCTTGGCTCTCTCTTTAGTTCTTTCCTGGTGAACTTGTATCCTCAAGGATGTTGCAAGGATTGGAGGATTTGAGCTATTGGAAGAGGCAGAACAAGCTGGGGCTGTTTTCTCTGGATCGTCGGAGGCTGAGGGGTTACCTTACAGAGGTTTACAAAAGCATGAAGGGCATGGATAGGATAAACAGACAAAGTATTTTCTCTGCGATGGGGGAGTCGAGAACTAAAGGGCAAAGGTTTAGGGTGAGCGGGGAAGGATATAAAAAAGACCAAAGGGACAACCTTTTCACGCAGAGGGTGGTATGCGTATGAAATGTGCTGCCAGAGGAAGTGGTGGAGGCTAGTACAATTGCAACATTTAAAAGGCATTTGAATGGGTATATGAATAGGAAGGGTTTGGAGCGATATGGGCCGGGTGGTGGCAGGTGGAACTAGATTGGGTTGGGACATCTGGTCGGCATGGACAGGTTAGACCGATCGGTCTGTTTCCCTGCTGTACAGGGAATTAAAATTATTGTCCAGTTATGAAATGAAAACAATGAAAATCAACATTTTGCCATTGTAATTTGTCTTATATAAATGTTCCAAGAGATTAGAGAGTGCAGAAACAAAGGGGGATTGCAGCATATGTGCAAGGTTATTGAAGGTGGGAAGAGCAGGTTGAGAACACAATTAACAAAGCATGCAGAATACTGGGCTTTGTAAACAAAGGGACTGAGTACAAAATCAAGGAAATTACAGTAAAACTGTACAAAACACTGGTTTAGCCTTAGCTGAAACACTAGGTTTTTAGGAAGAATGAGAAAGCATTAAAGAGGGTACAGAAAGGGTTGACAAGAATAATTCCAGGGGCACGGAACTTCATTTACATGAACAGATTTAAACAGCTGGACTGCTCTCCTTCGAAATAAGATAAAGAGAAAATTTGATAAAGGTGTTTAAAATCATGAGGGATATTTGCAGACTGGATGGACAAAGTTCTCCCTGTGGGAATATTCAAGAGTCATAGGACAATGATTTAAGGTAATTTGCAATAGTGACACAAGAGACACAGAGAATGGTTGGGATCTGAAATACACTGCCTGGGTGCGGGCTGAGATAAATTTCATCAAGGTTTTCAGAAAAGAATTGGATAGTTATCCAAAAAGAAAATAAATGAAGAACTATGGGTACAGACAGAACAGGACACGAAATGAATTGTTTTTACCTTGAACTGTCATACACAATGGGTTGATTGGTGTTGTCCTGTGCTGTAATCATTCAGTGATTATCTACTATAGCATACAATTAGTTAAAAAACTGCATTGAGAATGCACCTCATTATGATACTTTTTAATACTTGGTACACTGCAAATACTTTATACATTATCAAAACTTTAAGACACATCACCTGTCCCAGAACAGCAGAAATCAAGGATGTTTTGCCAGTGCCCACACTGCCACAGATTCCAACCAGCTTCTCCTGAAAGAGATCACATTAACTAACTCTTAGTATTTTAGCTATAGGCACCGTGGATTACAAATATAGATTTGGAAACACTTTTTTTGCATGAAATTAAATTTTACTGTGAATTAACTGCAATATCTTGCAATTTCTGTTACCAAATGATGTATTTAAAATATAAATTCTCATTTCCTGTGACAGTTAAATCATCTTTGGATTTTTTTTTCTTACCTTTGGAATACTAAGGTTGATGTTGTAGAGAGTTCTCTGCAGTCTGGGATTAGTCAAATAAATCCCTTTGTTCTCATCAGGGCTGGGTTGTTCATCACTGTCTATTAGCAGATGTCCGTTTTGTTCAGTTAGTGGACCACTTTGTACATTCTGGTGTAGTTTCTTTTTCTCTTTCTTCATTTTGGTATCGTGCTGGTCTGTTTTGAAGTTGGGAGTCATCTTGGGTGAAGCCTGGGCACTGGAGTCTGGGCAGTCCCAAGCCAGAGTAGCGCTTTTCAGCTCTATGGCGATTTGAGGACATTCTGGCTTCTTTCTTATGATGTGAAATTCTTCCATTAGAAATAAACTCTGAACAGGTTGGAGAGGTGTAAAGTTATGACATCTGGTCAATGGAGGTTAAGCCAATGGCACAGGCAGCAATACACAGCAGCAGGCTAAAGAAGCAGCTTCTGAAGATCAAATGGAGCTCATTAGTAGCAACTAAATCCAGGCCCAATTACAGCCTGGCAAAACTAGAACAGACTGAATATAATTAGAAGGCGTAGAGTCATGCTGATCTTTTTTTTCACTATCATACCAGAGCAACCCAAACATAAAATGTATCAGGAACTCTTTTCATAAAACAGAATTTTTTGTTCAAGAAATTGAACGAATGCAAATATCTTGGCTTTTAATTTTCTTGTGTAAACAAGCCGAATCTCAGAATTGTGTATTATAATATTTTTCATTTCATATCTAGTGCTAATTCAAAGTACTCCACCACACAGACAGCAAAATTCTTTCTGTTCTACACCATAATGTGTTTCAATAGTGAGAACTGAGAAAACAGCTACTGGCCCACCATTGTACCATTTCTATTTAACACACAAGATTTCCTTACAGAAGTAAAAACAGAAAGTGGAGAAACTCAGCAGATCAGACAGTATCTGTGGAGAGGGAAAGAGTGAACATTTTGAATCCAGTTCAACTTCTTTGGAACAATTCCAAAACTTTAACTTTCTTTCTCCACATGTACTGTTGGACTGGAGTTCCTCCAACATCTTCTGTCTGAATTTCAAATCTTCAATATCTTCAGTATTTTGTTTTAAATGTAGATATCCTTGCAGTCTATATTTTCAGTGTCTGTATAATCAGGTCACTCATAGGTGACAAAATTAATCAAATTCCATTTTTTTACATGGTAGTGTAGGATTTTCATTTCTGAACGTAGAATTCAATAGTATTTCAAAGAATTCATGTTGACAGTAGACAAGAAGGTATGTTCTTAATCAGGCCACCATTAGCAAATCCCAGGTGAGAATAACAAGATGGTCAATATCTTCACTCCCACATATTTGTGGACATCAAAATCATCGACAAGCAGAAATGTAAGAAAGGAATTATTTTAATATTAACTTATAAAACCATAAGGCAAGGGTCAATAAAAATATCAGCTGTTGCACACTTCACTTTCACATACCAATTGTACTCAAACAGATGCATGAGTAGGCTGGCTCCTTCAAAATCAAGATGTCATTGACTAATCTTCACAGAGCATCAGCTTTCAGCTAATAACCAACTCTGTTGCATACAAATACTTCCAAATCACTTTGCTGAAAAAATTATGTACATTTGCTATCTGATATAATATCAAGTTTTTTGAATTTACCTACATAATGTTTCAAAAAACAGTAGAACTGTATTTTGAGTTATCATATTCATAGCTCTTACCATTTAAGCTGACAACACATGTTGGAATATACTGGGAGTAGCAACCCTCTGGCATTTTGTTGAAGTCCTTCTGCTCTGTTTGAGGCTGAATAGCAAGTATGAGCAAGCATTTGGATGACAAGTGGATTTACTTTCAAATATGGTGCCAACCCTACTCAAAAGCAAATGATTTCCAGTACCAACCGTTTAAGCCAAGAACATTAAATAGTTCTTTACCAACCTGGGGACAGCAAAATGATCTAAAGCACCATGGAAAGGTCAACCAACTTGTTACAAATCAGCTACTGACCTTGGTATTATTCTGTGCAGCAAAAACTTTAGTATATTTTCTGCTTAAAACTGTTAGGAAAGCTTACTTCATACATCTTTGTTTATAAAATTGGATGAACCTTACTCACATTTTTAATTATAGACTTAGAAACTTGCAAAATATATCAGAGACAAACATTATAAATCACTCAAAAGTAAAAGACATCCAGTCAATATCAAATGCACTACAAGTCAATCTAATCCATTTATGATTTAAACCTCAAATAGAAATTATCTGTAAATTAATCTAACAATAGGACTCTATAAAATTTATTTATTTTAAAAGCAAGATATTGCAAGCATTAACATGCTTACATAAGAATGACTCAATATTGTATTGGTTATTTAAGATGAAAAAAATCAGAAGTGAAAAGTTCACATCTCAGAGTGCTTTTGCATTTTTGACTACATCGACCACACAAGCTTTATTAGATATACACATATTTAAATCTATTTTTCCAAATGTAGAAAATTTTTGGATGCAACAAACTTAAAGAAATTTTAAAATGGTTAATCTAAATTACAGCATACTGTCCTACGCAAGTAACTGTATTGACTGGGTATTTTGTGTGTATCTGCAAAAATAAAAATGGTTGCAGAAACTAATTTTATGACTTTACACAGAAGCTTTTTAGTAATCAAGTCAGTAGCAGATTGGGAAAGCTACTGGCATTGTTAACAGTATACATCAAACAGTACTATCACTACTATATAAATCAACATATTACATCCAAAATCTGTTTCATATGCTCACAGAAGACCATTAGTTTGCAAAATTAAAATACAAAGTCATTTATCAAAATGACAGGATGCAGCTAAGACTTCCTGAATAATCAGTTTCAGAAGTCAGAACTAAACAAAATTATGAAATCATAAATAGAAATAATGAAGAAAAGTGGTTTGAATTGCTTTCTTAATTAAAAAAGGCTTGTGATTTCAGGCTCTATACATTCGAGAAACAGGATAAACATTTTGCTAACACAAAAAAGTTGACACTAGGAAATTTTACACTGTTTGAAACACTTGTAATGCACTCAACAATAGATCTTACCGATGAAAAGTGAATGGAACGGTAAAAGTATCGCCTAAATGAAATTTGAGAAGCCAAAGAGTTGAAACCAATGTTTGCACTTAGTGGTATCTCTATGCAGCCAAATAATAGTGACGTGGTAGGTATAGCAAAGGCCATATTACCATGTAAAATCCATGTGTTTGTTTATTCTATTATGTTGGTATTCTTACAGAAATTGGAATGCAGCATGTTGGATAACCCAATAGTCCCAATGTTCCAAAATGATCTAAATTACTTTGTAAAATTTTGAGACTGGATTCATCAATAAACAATTGGTGTACGAAATGCTTCCAACACAATGTCTCAAATTTATCTTCAGCAATAAATTAGAATATTTTCACTACAAAAAAGGCATTCTATATTGTCTAAAATGCTTTTATTGGCCCTAAACTTTAGAGAGGGTGCAGAGGAAATTTACCAGAATGCTGTCTGGACTGGAGGGCATGTCTTATGAAGAAAGGTTGATGCAGCTAGGGCTTTCTCACTGGAGCAAAGGAGGATGAGAGGTAGCCTGATTGAGGTGTTCAAGATGATGAGAGGCATAGATAGAGTGGATAGCCAGAGTTTTTTTCCCAAGGCAGAAATGTCTATCACCAATGGGCATAATTTTAAGGTGATTGGAGGAAGGTTTAGAGGAGATATCAGAGGTAGTTTCTTTACATGGAAAATGGTGGGTGCATGGAATGCCTTGCCAGCAGTGGTAGTAGGGTCAGATACATTAGGGACATTTCAGCAACTTTTGGATAGGCACATGGAAGATAGTACAATGAAGAGTATGTAGGTTAGTCTGACCTTAGAGTAGGATTAAAGGTCGGCAAAACATCAACAGCCCAAGGGCTTGTACTGCGCTGTACTGTTCTATGTTTAAAACAGAGTACTCAAACATCAAAAAAAGTTGAACTTTAAATTATTCAAGCAAAGTACCCAAAATAATTATTTTAAATAGCAAGATTGCCAAGATCATGAAAAAACAGAAAAATGCATCCTAGATCTATATTAGTTTATTTCAGAGTAATTAGCAGAAAAATATTGCAGCAAAACATCCATTTGGTACTGGTGCAGTAGGTTTCTTTTTCTTTCACTGCAGTGATTAAGGCGCGAAACAAATTTAACCCATTTGAGAAAATATGATCAAAATCTTAAAACAATCATGCAATTGGGGTTGGTTTTGAGAAGATGATCTGTTTGCACATTGTAGGTTAATAACCATTGGTCAAATAACAGACTTCTTCAAGCAATCTGAAAATAAATAAGGTGGAAACATTCCACAATAAAATTACCATTCAGGAATCTCAACAGATTCAACAGGATTGTGTGGCAGCATGAAATCCAACCTATTAAGGTTTTTAGAAAACTCAGAGAAACAAGTTTTCTAAAAAGAGATACAAATACAACAGGATATGGTACAGGGTTATTTTTATGTTTCAATATGGTCTGCGTTCGAGAGGCCTAAACTCTAATCAAAATTCCCAGGTGAAATGTTTTGCAAAGACAAAACAATCAACCTTTGAAACAGAATTGTATAACTTTTCAGCATTTGAATTCCTACGCAGCAGCAGCGGGTTTCTTTCATGTTCAAGTCAAGTCCAGGAGCATCCTGAATATCAGTTACAGTATTCAATAATAGTCCTGTTTTGAGTGAGAGTTGCTGTGGAAGACTATTTACAGATATGACCCACATTACATGCAAGTCAGGCTCAATTCTGAAAGTCTAAGTCCAATTTTAATGTGAATAAACAAAATGTAATTTCGTGCAAAAGTTAGCAAGAGTTATAATGTTTATGTTCTAAATTGGAGTTTGCCTTTTGGCAGTCACAGCAACCGATATTCGTTTTATTGATTGTAGCTTTCATTTTTTAACAGCAAAATAATTATTGGTTTTCAGTTCTATACAATCAGTCATAAAACTAAATTTTTTAAAATGCAAACTATACTTTAAAAATATTAGATGCATTTAAATTATTTTAAAAGATGGCTTATTTAAAATCCAAAAATTCTCACCTTGAATCTCTCCACAGCTACAGATGCCTCAGAAAGTGATTTCACAGAGAATGGAGTGACTTTAAGAGAAAACGTCATAGCATTGAAAACTGTCACCACAGTGAAAGCCTGGTTTAAAAACACAAGATATCAAAAATCTGAAACTTTGAACCACTTGCATGAAATAAATAGATATTTACATATCAATACCAGAAAAGCACACATATTTTAGTTAGACTGTCTTCATCTAGTCAAAAAATAAATCCTAGAATTCACACACATCCTCATCCAAGAAAATCAGAAGTCTCAAATCACTGAGTAAATGATATGCAGAGATTTGCTGTTGAAATAGAACACAGCTATCTTGACCAAATTATTGAAAATATTAACACCCATATACAACTCAGTAAAAATAATCGTCACAATCCATCGCACTGCACTGAATAGTTTATCTGGTATCATTAAATGCATTCATAATAGGCTAACTGGAGCTAACCATCCAACATGAATTATTATTTCAGAGAATCTTAAAACCCACGAGACAATTAAAAAAAGTAACATGAGTGTCAGGTAGATAATTGTCAGGTGCCAGCTAAGAAGCAAGCTATGTAAGTTGGGTGCCAGGGTGCACAATGATAAGGAGACAGGGTAAGTGAAGAAGCATTTATAGCAATGAGAAAATAATGTATTAAGTAACTCATCAAATCCTGCACTTGGACGAGTAAGACCAAAGGGTATTTTTGTGTGTTGTACAACTCTGTGATTCTATCAGCCATAATTATGTTGAATGATACAGCAGACTCAAATTGCGAAAATGTCTACTGTAATCCTATTTCTCATGCAAGTGATGTCATTCCTGACAAAAAATTAACCCACCAACAGCAATTAAACATTTCACTTACAAAATTACTTCAGCCATCCACAAGGCATTCAGCAAAGAAATCTGGCAGATGGGGTAAAACTTGTAATATTTTAGCATTGCTCTGCACCATGGATTGCTTATCAGTTCCTACATATTGTCCCCAACTTCTCTTCTAAACCTGCTCAAAATATATTTGATATATATTTTATTAAATATATACAGCATTTGGTCAAACATTAAACTATCCTTTCTCTTTTCAGAAAATGGCAGTACCATATTTTAAGATCATTGATCATTTTATAAATTGGCATTTCCTTTTTCATTTTTAACTGCTATTACTCTTTTCCCACCTCTGCTACGAAATATCATATATCTGTGAAACATTTATCTATTCACATCCAACAAAAAATCCTGCAGAGTTAGTATTCAAATATTCATAATTGTCATCATGCAGACTAACCTCTGCAGCAGTGAGGTCATATCCCAAGAGCATGTGGACAGAAAAAGTTACCACACTAGCTATAACCACAACAACTGGAGCAACACCCACTGAAATGCTTTGAAAATATCCAGCATACTCCAAAATTTGTTGTTCCTTCTCTCGTATTTCTAGAAAAGAAATAAAAATTGGGGGATGGTCAGCAAAAGCAAATACATTTGAATGCAAATGTAATGCAATCACATGAAGTACAATACTTAGAAATATATCAAAATTACAAATTCAAATCTTATAAAAATGGCAACAGAGAAGGCCATTTGGCACACTGTATCCATTTCAGCTTTACGTAAAAAGAAATCAGCAGGTGTTAGACCTTATGCCTTTCCTGTAGCCCTACAAATGTTCTATGCTCAATGGTTATCCAATTTCTTATCAAAACACAGATTTGCATTTATCTAAAATTTTTCACAAACACTGGATGCCTCAAAAGGCTTGACAGCAAATTAAGTAATTTTGCAGCATAACCACTGCTGTATTGCAGAAAATATGGCCGTTAAATTGCATGTAGTAAACTTCCATAACCATGATGTGACCAAATAACCTGTGGATCTAAGTCTGCTCGTTGAGCTGGAAGGTTTGTTTTCAGATGTTTCGTCACCATACTAGGTAACATCATCACTGGTGGTATGTCTCACTTTCTATTTATGTGTTTAGGTTTCTTTGGATGGGGATATTATTTCCGGTCCTTTTTCTAAGAGAATGGTAGATGGGGTCCAAATCAATATGTTTATTGAAGGAGTTCTGGTTGGAATGCCATGCTTCAAGGAATTTTCGTGTGTCTCTCTGTTTGGCTTGTCCTATGATGGATTTGTTGTCCCAGTCATAGTGGTGACCTCCTTCGTCTATATGTAAGGATACTAGCGATAGTGGGTCATGTCTTCTGATGGCTAGTTGATGTTCATGCATCTTCGTGGCTAGTTTTCTGCCTGTTAGACCAATGTAGTTTTTGTTACAGTCCTTGCAAGGTATTTGGTAAATGAAATTTGTTTTGTTTGTTGTTTGTATAAGGTCTTTTAAGTTTATTAGCCGCTTTATAAGTGTGTTGGTAAGTTTGTGGGCTACCATGATACCAAGATGTCTGAGTAGTCTGGAAGTCATTACAGAGATGTCTTTGATGTAGGGTAAAGTTGCTAGGGTTTCTGAGTGCGTTGTGCCTGCTTGTTTGGTTTGTTGCTGATAAATCAGTGGACTGTGTTTACTGGGTACTTGTGCTTCGAGAATACATTGTACAAGTATTTTTCTTCTGCTCTTCATAGTTCCTCGGTGCTGCAGTGCGTAGTGGCTCATTCAAAGTGTCCTAATGCACCTGCATTTGTGGATGTTGGGATGATTGCTTCTGTAGTTAAGTACTTGATCCGTGTGTGTTATTTTCCTATAGACGTAGGTTTGAAGGTCCCCATTGGCTGTTTGCTCTACTGAAACATCCAGGAATGGCAGTTTGTTGTTGTTCTCCTCCTCTCTTGTGAGTTTTATGCTAGTGAGGACATTTCAGAGGGTGTTGTAACTTTCCTCTAATTTGTTTCATTTGGTGATACCAAAGATAACAGCCACATAGTGGACCCAAAGTTTGGGTTGGATGGTTGGGAGAGTTATTTGTTCGAGTCTCTGCATTATTGCTTTTGCTAGGAATCCTGACATTGGTGATCCCATGGATGTTCTGTTGATTTGTTTATAGGTCTTATTATTGAATGTGAAGTGGGTGGTAAGGCACAAGTTCACTAGCTTGACAGTGTTATCTTTGCTGGTGAAGTTGGCACTGTCTGGTGTCAACCTCATCAGCAAAGATAATGTCGTCAATGCACTCAGAAACCCTAGCAATGTTACCCTACATCAAAGACATCTCTGTAATGACTTCCAGATACTCAGACCTCTTGGTATCATGGTAGCCCACAAACTTATCAACACACTTAAACAACGGCTAATAAACTTAAAAGACCTGATACAAACAACAAGCAAAACAAATTTCATTTACAAAATATCTTGCAAGGACTGTAAGAAATACTACATTGGACTAACAGGCCGAAAACTAGCCACCAAGATGCTAGCCATCAGAAGACATGACTCAAACAAACAACTCTCTCAACCATCCAACCCAAACTTTGGGTCTGCTACGTGGATGATATCTTTGCCATCACCAAATGAAACAAATTAGAGGAAACCTGTAACATCATCAATAACATCCTCACTGGCATAAAATTCACAAAAGAGGAGAACAACAAACTGCCATTCCTAGATGCCACAGTAGAGCGAACAATCAACAGGGACCTTCAAACCTGCATCTAAAGGAAAACAACACATACTGGCCAAATACGTAATTACAGAAGCAATCATCCCAAAATCCACAAGCAAATCTGCATTGGGACTCTTTCAACAAGCCACTGCACACTGCAGCACCGAAGAACTACAAAGAGAAATACCTATACAGTGTATTCAAGAAGAACGGGTACACAATAATCACAGTCTGCAAACAGACACAACGTGCTCAGATACCCTAGCAAATTTACTCTATATCAAAAACATCTCTGTAATGACTTCCAGACTACTCAGACCTCATGACATCATGGTAGCCCACAAACTTATCAACACATTTAAACAGTAGCTAATAAACCTATACAAACAACAAGCAAAACAAATGTCATTTACCAAATACCTTGCAAGGACTGTAACAAACACTACATTGGACAACAGGCGGAAAATTAGCCACCACGACTCATGCACATCAACTAGCCATCAGAAGACATGACCCACTATCGCTAGTGTCCTTACATACAGACGAAGGAGGACACCACTTTGACTGGGACAGCAAATCCATCCTAGGACAAGCCAAACAGAGACACACATGAGAATTCCGTGAAGCACGGCATTCCAACCGGAACTTCACCAATAAACACATCAATTTGGACCCCATCTACCATTCTCTTAGAAAAAGAAATGGAAATGATAGCACCCATCCAAAGAAATCTAAACACATAAATAGAAAGCGGGACATACCACCAGCACATCACCGGAGGCTCATTGATGATGTTACCTAGTATGGTGATGAAACATCTGAAGACAAACCTTCCAGGTCAGCGAGCTAACTTACATCCAGAACTTCAAGCTGACCTAAAAATCACTAGTGGGTAACCTGTATTTGTGATATTAAATGAGGGATACGTATGAAAAAATGACACTGGAGATGCTTCACATTCACTTCTTTGAACTACTGTCATGGAACTTTTGTTTCCTCAGAGTAATATCACAGCCGGAAAGCTATCACTTGCAATGTTGTAGTACTCCCTCAGTACTACAGTAGAATGTCAACATTGATTTTTCTGCTCAAGCAAGATGTTCTGAAACTTGAAATGGTTCAGAAAAGATTTACGAGAATGTTGCCAAGGTTGGTGGATTTGAGCTATAGGGAGAGGTTGAGCAGGTTGGGGCTGACTTCCCTGGAGTGTCAGGGACTGCGGGGTGACCTTACAGAGGTTTATTCAATTATGAGGGGCATGGATAGGATGAATAGACCCTGGGGTGGAGGAATCCAGAACTAGGGTGGGAGGGGAAAGTTCTACATACGGGGCAACTTTTTCACGTAGTGGGTGGTATGTGTATGGAATGAGCTGCCAGAGGAAGTGGCACAGGCTGGTAAAATTGTAACATTTAAAAGGCATCTGGATGGGTATATGAATCGGAAGGGTTTGAAGGGATAAGAGTCAGGTACTGGCAAGTGGGACTAGACTGGGTTGGGATATCTGGTCGGCATGGACGAGTTGGACCGAAGGGTCTGTTTCTGTGCTATACATCTCTATGACTCTAAGCTCTGGAACGGGATATGAACCTGAACCAGTCACCCAGGCATAAGAATGCTACTAATAAATGCCATTATTGAATATATTTTCATCATATTCTTAGGCAGCGGATTTCAAGCCTGATAACTTGCTGCATAAAACGTTTCTCATGTTACCAATGGTTATTTCATCGATCAGCTGTATCTATGTCCTCTGATTCTCAACCTTTGGAGCAGTTTATCTCTAGTTATTCCTAACACATCATGAAAACAAAATGTCTTTGTTAATTCTGCACAAATAATGCTGAATTTCAAGATTCTGTTATCACACAGCATGTGGAGAAAAGAAAATATTTACTGTGCACCATGTGGAAATCATTTCAGAGGGTAGTTAACATGATACAGGATGCCTTGTGCAAGACCTATTAATACAAAACTTTAATGATACATGATGGTAAACTCAAAGGAATATTGATTTTTATCACCTGAATAACAGCATATATTCATTTATATGCATAGGCTGAACAAATAACATGTAACAGTTCAAGCTTTAAACTTGGAAAAGGGAAGATTGAGAGCCGCCCAAATTGAATTCTTTAAAATTAGGAAAAGGCTCAATGGGAAAGTTGTTTAAACCTCGGCAAAGGAAAAACCAAAACAAAAGATAAAAGTACTCAACAATAATTGTATATGTAAATTCAATACAAACTTTGTTTTACCAAGATAATGGTTAGAATAAGAGAACCTCTCACTGCATATACACAAATATTTGCAGAGAATAGCTGAAGGGAAAGGTAACTAATTATCATAAAGAAAGGAAGTTTGGGAAGGCAGAGCTAGATGAAGTAGGGTGGGACTAAGCTCATGTGGAGCAGAAAGAATTCTGTTTCTGTGCTTAAACCAAAAGAAAACACAGGTAGGTTTCATCAATCTAGCACCCATTCATAAAAAACATCAGAAGTAGGAGCAGCAGGAGTTAGAATGCAATCTAGTGAGAAATGCATTTTCAATGCAAATTCAAGTTCATACTTGCCTCAGGGAGTTGACAAGGAACACAGGGTAAATGGAAGTTTGACATGAGTCAGCTTTGGCTGAACTGAATATTGTACCAGGCTGATGGAACTGAATGGTCTACTCTGACTTCTGAAGTGGACATATTCTTTGCTAATTGTTAATTATTAAGTTTATGAAAAAGGGCTATGAGAAAGTGGATCAGTCAGATAAAATGCACTTTAAGTTGTTTAATAAGGTATACTCACTGAGAATGCTCTGAGAAAACGCCTTCACCCAAGCATACATTTTGATAAATTTTATGTAAGAAATTATTTCATTCATCCTTTGAACACGTTCATCAGTCACAGAAATACACTTCCTTCTGAAGTACACAGTCAACCGGGACACGAACATCTGTCACAAAGAAAATAGTTTCAACAGACTTCCAACACCAGCTCCAATACAATTCGAAAAAAAGTGTAAATGCCTCCATTGCAGTGCTTTGGATTCTGCACATTAGCACCTAGAAGTAGAAATCCAGAAAGTGCTGTGATTCTGTGCATATCCACAGCCCACAATATGACAAACCCACTGATATCTTCAAAACCACTTCCCTTTTGGATTTTCATGTGGCTGCCCAAATTATTCAGCCATGGTGTATTAAGTCATATCTATTGCTCTGTCTCTGAAAAACTGATGTTAATCAATAATCTAATGAGTACATTCTAATACTTACTTGACTCTGTAAAACTTGTAAAAAAATTGAAGGAGAATTAATGCTCTTTATTTTCTGGTTTACTCTGAGCATTTTTCCATCTGATTGACTGTTTACCCTATTTGATAACAACACTTTCATTGGAAATTTGGGGATCTCCTTAACTTAGCACCAGATTCAAATTAACTTTCAGAAGAGTGAAACTCACTCTACCAAGATCACTAGGTCTTTGTCAGTGTGTTTTTTAAAAAGTCTGCGATAACTACTCTTACTTCATCACTGACCGCAAACTCTGGGTCATTATACTTGGTTCAGTAAGACATTTCTTCACAGAGGTAGCAAAGAAGTCAAGAGGAAAATAAAGCCATGGATTTAATCCTAGGAATCAAGGAGGGAATAAGAGATTGGAACGTTAAGCATGAACATTTTGATTTGTCTAGATTTTTATTCCATTGTCTTCATTTTCATACTATCCACATATCGAATAAATAAACAATATACCAAGAGAAGTATCCAGTTAAATTAGATAAATCCATTGTTTATTTAAAAAAACCCATCCCTACAAACATATCTTGATTTGCAGTTAGAGCTTGTTTATAAATGCCATTCAGATCACTTTGTCTCAGCTGGAGACCTGAGATAACGTAGAAAGAGTTCTCCAAAACAGGTCAACTGTGTGATAGAATACACTCCACTTGCCTGGACGTATGTAGCTCTAATAATGTTCAAGGAGTTTGTCACCACCCAGACAAAGATGCCCGCTTGATTGGCACTGCATTCATCACCTATAACGTTCACTCTCTTCACTATCAATGCACAGAGATAGCAGTGTAAACTAGCCACAAAATGCAGTGCAGTAACTCTCCAAGAATCCTTTGAAAGCACTTTCCAAACCCTCAACCACGATCACCCAGAAGGACTAAAATAGCAGTTGTATGGGAACAGCATAAACTGCCAGTTCACCTCCAAGTCACACACCATCCTGACTTAGAAATATTACTCTTTCTTCATAATTGCTGGGTCAACTTCCTCTAACGCTCCTCTTAACAGCTCGATAGACATTTCTTCATCTTAGAACTGCAGGTGTACAAACAGGCATCTTCTACAGGGCAATTAGAACTGTGAAATAAATGCTAGACTAGCCACATCCCATGAATGAATTAAATATTTAAAATACATAAAATTTAAAATAATATGGGTACATCCAAAGAGCAAAGCTTCCAGGAAAGGCGTTCAAACTCTGAAAGGCAAAATATGTCAGAAACTGCACTATTAGGCTGGTTTGCTGGGATGGCAGGGGAAAATAAGAAATGGAATCAAAAAGTAAATGCACCACAATATGGGCTCAAAAATAAGCAAGCTTTAAAAGAAAAACAGCAAAAGATTCTCATAAGGTCCCTAATACTATTTTTTACTACTATTTACTGATGGAATCTTAAGATATTTCAACAATTTTTTTTTCCCTGGAAGTAAACTAGCAGTAATAACTAATGGCAGGAATAAAAGTGGTGCCTTTAAGTGTTGAAAATGTTTGGAGTGGAAACAACAAGGATGCTTGCTATAAACAGATGCACAGAAGATCTTTCTCAGGCATGTTGGATAAGCATGGCATATTTACACAATCCATGATCAAAACTGTGGTGTTGAAAGTGGATATCAAAATTACCACACAGTCAATAGTCATAATGCTTAACAGTTGTGTCAGTGATCACTCCTGAAGTATGGACAAGATGAGAACAACTGGAGCTTGAAATTAAAATCAATGCATACAAACTCTGTGCACTTTTAATGAAAACATGTAATTGAATATGGTTCCAAAATGCACTGTAAAAATAAGAATAAAGCTAAAATATAGCATATTACAAACAATATTCTGTTAATTAAAATATCAAAACTGATAGATGCTTAAACTAGTTATAACAAAATTTTCATTGCTACACTAAAATTAGTTTAATATGTCATCACTCAGTGGCTAACAACTCTTCAATTTAACAGTTCTGTTTTAGGAAAAAGCCACAACTTACCATAGCTGGGTAAAAAAGTATGAAGACTGCAGAACCAAGAAATGCAGTAGGACCAAGCAATGTGGCATTATAAATCATTCCCAGAACTGCTACAAGAGGCCCTCCTGCAAGCAAACTTCCGACTGCAGCTGCTTCAAACAGTCGCTGTCCATCGCTTGAACAAATATTGATAAGCTGTGGACAGGAAGAAAGACAAAATACTAGATGGATTGCACAGAGAGGATCATAGATTTCTGAGATTTCCAAAAAGTATTTTTGCAGTTAATTTTGTTTTTTGAAAAAGCCTCATACACAGATACTTACTCCCTGTCTATATATTTTCCCTACTGCCTGCAGTCATTTATTTTTACACATTTCAGAAGGTGATCAGATAATTAATTAAATCAGATAATGAATGATGTGTTATTTTCCTTCTGCAACTTAAGTATAAAGTATATGTCTTAAAGATCCAGGTTCATTTGTTGTGTCTTGTTCAGATTAGCACTGGACGTGATAAATTATTCAATTAATTTAATTTTATTTTTATTTTTTGTGCAATGCATATTTGCATTCAACATTCAAAATGAAACAAATAGTCCAAAATACATTTTAAAACTATGTGAATGATTTGTAACAAAAACAGAAATTGCTCAGCAGATCTGGCAGCATTGGTAGGAAGAAACCTTTGTTGATGTGAGCATTTATATTCGATATATACACATTGCAAATTTCATTAAGAAAAGCGGCAAAGGTATATGCTGAACATAAGGCTCAAGCAATTTTAGCTACTTCATCAATGACATCCCCTGCATCACAAGGTCAAAAAGGGAAAGTTCAACACTGCTTGCAGCTCCTCAGATACTGTCCATGCCCAACATCAGCAAGTGCATGGCAATATCCAGTTTCAAGCTGACAAGTAATGTCCATGTCACACAAGTACCAGGTAATGATCATCTCCAACCACATAGGATCAAACCATCATTCCTTGATATTCAACTAACAACATCCTGGGAGTTATCACTAAACAGAAACTCAACTGGATTATGCATACAAATAGGTTGACTACAAGAACAAGTCAGAGGCTAGGAATCTTGCTGGGAATTTCTAACTTCAAAGTTTTCCATCATCTTTACATCCAAGTCAGGAGAAGGATGGAATACTCTCCATTGTCTGGATGAGTGCAGTTCCAACATGCACTTAAGAAGTATGAAACCAGCCAGGACAAAGTAGCCTACTTGACTGCCACCACATCACTACCAAGGCTCACTCCATTCACTACCAAGCTTGCATGGCAATTGTAAACAACTTACAGGAAGATGGACTAGAGAAACTCACCGCAGCTTCTAACCTTACAACCACTACTACTTATAAGGAAAAGACAACAGATACACGAGAAATGTATGGCCACCTGCCAATTCCCACCAAGCTACTCACAATGCAGATTTAGAAATATATTGTCATTCTTTCAACGCTCCTGGTCAAAATCCTGGAACTCCATCCCTCAAGGCATTCTGGGTCTTTTATACAGCAAGCAGATTGCAGAGGTTCGTGAAAGCAACATCACCAACTGCTCAAAACCAACTAGGAATAGGCAATAAGTGATGTCCACATCCCGTGAATGAATAGAAAAGAATTATTCTGCTTGCTAACTCCATCGAGGAAATATAGGAATTGGGGGATTGTCTTGACCAAGTTAACTGCAAACCGAGTCTCTTGATAATCATTAAAAAAAGGTAATGAGGATGACTGAAAAAATCTGCAAGATTCTATTTACTGGAGTTCAACTTGAACAAGTTGATAACTTCCTTTATCCTAGATCACTCATAACACAAGATACAGAGTCTACCAAAGATGAGAATAACAGGCGAGAATAACAATGGCCATGTCATTGTAAACTTAACAGCATGGAGTAGCCACAGCATCTCAATCACTACAAAAATTTGTCTTCTGAAAACTCTAGGCTGGTGATCTTTTGCAAGTTGGACTAATCAACAAGAATAATGAGGCTCAATTAAGACCATTTCAAATGAAAGGACTTTGATAGGAATAGGTCAAGGAGTGCCAAGCAGAGAAACATGTGGGCTCTTGAGAAAGCTGATGTTAAGATTAGATTACTTACATTGTGGAAACAGGCCCTTTGGCCCAATAAGTCCACACCGACCCACCGGAGTGCACCCCCCCAGACCCATTCCTCTACATTTACCCCTGACTAATGCACCTAACACTACAGGCAATTTAACATGGCCAATTCACTTAACCTGCACATTTTTGGACTGTGGGAGAAAACCGGAGTACCTGGAGGAAACCCAGGCAGACACAGGGAGAATGTGCAAACTCCACAGTCAGTCGCCTGAGGCGGAAATGAACCCAGGTCTCTGGCACTGTGAGCCAACAGTGCTAACCACTGTGCCATTGTGCCGCCTGGAACTTGCTTGAAGCAGTGATATCAGGAAAGTTCATATTGTCACGTTAAGGTGCAGCCTGTTACCACGTGTGCTGCTGTGCTGGATGCTTCCTAGTTTCACTTATTTTCTTCTTTCTGCAACTCCTGTGCTTACCTACCTCACTGTGAAATTTTACACATGCTGGGCTGGTTGAAAACAAAATTTCACATTTCAGTATTGCAAGACTACTCCTAACCTCCAAATCTCAATTATATGCCACACACACCGTTACATATCTTTGACCTTGCTTCTTCCATCACTGCATACATCCTATTCAGTTCCATACCATAATTCTTATTCATTTGTGGGTAACAATTTACTTCCCCCGTTGTTTCTTTTCTTACTATAGCAAATATAATGGTGCCCAAGAAAATTACAGCGTGTGGAATAATTAAAAATGTTGGGTTGTAAAAACCTACATTGCAGAACTTGGGATCTGTGAATTAATCTACATGATGCAGGTATGGTCATGCATATCTGGTCTAACAAAACATGCACTGTGAACATACCTCACCCAAAGATTTCTCCTTTATATTCTTAAGTTTTAGAATCTTGTCAAATGCCATGGTCAGGACAGCTCCTCGAAGCCTAGCAGCTGTGCGATAGTTCAGTGCCCAGGTCATTGCCAGTGACCAGGAACGGACTACTTCAGTCAAAAACAATCCAAGACTTAAGAACAAGCCATACTGCAGGTTTGATTCACTCAATGCTGTGTAGTCCAGGAGACGCTTGACAAGAAAAGCCTAGAAAAGGAAAATTCTGGTGTGAAAATGAAAAAGTATTGCAAATGTTTGCAGATTTTTAAAAAGGATTGAATATATGTACAGAATTTTGCAGTGCTTATTTTACCATATTCTATGACAACATTCTGTCAATGTACCTACAGTTGACTGAAGAATGAAGTGGCAGAGTTTGCAAAACACTCCTGAAAGTAAACAATGCAAGTTTAATCATACTAGAACAGGAAACAATAGCTGAGATGTTTACATTAGAATTAATCTTGGTTATTGTTTTACCTAAGTGAAAATACTTACCTCTCACATAAATCTACTGTACCGATGTCAACAGTGTGAATATGTAGACGCATGACTTGAAGGAGGAAGTGGAAACCACAAGATTGGCAACTTTATTATATCATGAAGTCAACTCACATCATGGGGGACAATTTTATTAGAATTTCAATGATTTTCACTATATGTATAATATATAAATATATATATAAAAAACACAACAAACATCTTTAACAGAAGTCCACACATAAATACAAAACGTCAATGCAAAAATTGGATGCATCAATTACACTCAATTGCCATGTATTGGTCATCGTAAAAATATTGTGTGCAACTAAAACCAATAGTCTCTAAATATACATCAAACTCCCAATATGAATAGAGTACAATTGATGTAACAAAGTAAATTACCAAGATAATCAGCTCTTACAAAAAGGATTTTGTGGAAAAGTGGATGTCTCAGGCTATCTACTATATTCCACTTGCAATCTATATTTACATAACAGCGTGTATGTATGTCATTTTTCTTTTTAGGAGGGAGAAATCAGTAAATCTGGCATGGAGTTCACTGCAAGATACAGATTCTGAAAAATCGGCAATCAAACAGAATTTTCTCAAATTGTGTCAAGTTAAGAATTAGATTCAGGTAATGCATCATCATTTTGAATAAATAAAACTCTTATGGAGAATGTAAAGCCAATTACTTGCAAAGATTGCACACAAAATAAAATGTAATTTTCATTCAAATCCAAATCATTTTAAATATTCTATTTATTCTGACACGTTTGATAAAGTTATCCCTTATTATGATCCATGCATTCAATACTTCCAGTTACAGTGAAAAAGTAAATTGGGGTGTAGTAGATAAAAAAAAACTGTATAGAAAGAGTAATAAATGGAGGCAGAGGTATGATGCAGATTCATTATTTTTAAAAAACGAATAGTACAATATGAAGGTATTTTACGCTGGCGTATTTTGAATTAATACAATCTCCTCTGGAGTAGTGAAATAAGTTAAAAGGAATTTTTTTTTCTGATTAATAAATCCTGGATATTTAAGGTTTAGAGAGAAAAGCTGTTTAAACAAAGCTCTGGCTGCTAAATCATAACATATTTAATGTCTTCTGCTAAATCATGATTTTTGCAAACAAGAACTGCAGGCAGCCACATTTCATCATGTGCACAATTTACTGAGGCAGCAACAAGCAGTTTGCAATTGTTGCTCCCACTAAACAATGGTGCTATCCCTCTGAATTCACCTGTAATCCTGTTCGTTTCATCAAGGATTTACTGGGCTAATTTATTATGAATAATAATACATGAGCATTTTTTACAAGCTGCATTGTTCTTCATATCATTAACTAGCAGATGGCAAAGATTATGGCAGAAATTAAAAGGTGAAGCTCAGTACTGACTTCAACAAGTTCACCCAATTAAACAGGATTTTGGCAGGTGATTTCCATATACCTGGAATAGCAGTTGCTTTTGTTGCAGCTATCTCATTTCTTCTGCTATTGTTACAATTGCTGATGTATTTAAATATGGGAAGTACAAATGCTAGAGAGGACAAATGTGGGCAGAGGAAGGCTGCAGATGGATGTGGAGAATGAGTGAGTGGGGTCTGGCAGATGGAGGATGTGGGGTTGCTTACTTTGCAGGAGAAATGAGGGAGCAGGGCAAGTTGAAACAAGCGCAGAATTCTAGGGTGCTGAAGAATCTAAGTGTTCTGATGCATGAATCACAAAGCGTTGGTGTGCTGGTACAGCAAGTGATTAAGAAGGTTAATAGAATGCTAGCCTTTACTCTGACAGGAATTAAACTTTGAAGCAAGGATGCTTCTAAGTCAGTTATACAGGGCATTGGTGAGACCACATCCTGAATACTGTGATCAGTATTGATCTCCTTATTTAAGTAAGGATATAAATGCACTGGAACAGTTCAGAGGAAGTTTACTAGATTGCTATCTAGAATAACTGCACTGTCTTATTAGTAAATAATGGTTTACACAAGTTTAGAAAGTTGACATGAAGGAAGTATTCAAGATCCTTAATGATCTTGACAGGTTTCCTCTTGTGGATGAGTCCAGAATAGATAGCTCTCCTTAAAAATTAGGTCAGCGAACAAAGATGAGAATTATAATTTATCAGCAGGTTGTGCAACTTTTAAACACTCTGCCTCAGAAAACAATAGAGGCAGAGTCACTGAGTATTTTTAAGGAGTTAGTCGATAAATTCTATAAGGCAAGGGAATCAAAGGAGGTAGATGGGAATGCTTAATTCCAAACACAAACAGATAAACTATGATCTTATTGAATTGGGAAATACTTTTGTTCTTAATGTATCTGTTCATATGTATGTTGTATAGCAATCCCAAACCCACCATTACCCTGCTGAAGTCAAATTACCCCCACTTCATGCAAGTAGAAATCTGCTCCTTCAGCCCTTGTTACTAACTTGCTTCAGTACAAATTAATTTGTACATTAATAACAGATGACATTCATTGTCCTTCAGAGTAAATTTTTGAACATACAAAAACTACAGAATCAACTTGACATTTAGAACCAAAATACACATTTTCAAACAGGAATAGTTCAATTTGAATAATGATTCATTACTTTCAGACAAGATCTACAGCAGAAATTTAAAATATCAAACATCTGTCTGATTTATACAAGGTCTAGTTTAAAACAAAACTGCAATGTACAGCAAGTCAGAAAGCAGACACCACTATATATCCAAACATCAGAATTCTGAGCTCTGATTCGTGATAATTTAAAATAAACTTTCTTTGTAGCAATCCAAAAAGGCATGAAAACAGCTTTGAAGAAATCACAAATTATTTTACAGTCCATCAGTTCAAGCAGTCTCATTTACAAATCAAATATACTAGCTTTATAAACTGTGCCAATTCGCAAATTAAATATTAACTGCAGTTCCAGCAATTCTTTCGTAGTTAAGCCCAGAAGAGGATCAAGCCCTAGTTAGAAAGTTGCTGTAATGCTGAATCATTCATCTCATTTTCAATGTGTAGCTAATCGGATCATGTTATTCTTTTCAGCGATGATTCACCACATGAAAACAACTGTCCATTTCCTGATCAACTGCATTTAACACCAAGTCAAATTCAAAATGGCTGTTCTTGCCAACTCTCCAGTTATGTTTTATTCAGATTATATCAATATTTCTGTAAGTGTAAATTCCAGTTGAATGTCACAAGATTACATTTGTAACCATTCAATATCACACCTTTGCAGCTGCAAATAATAAATGAGTTAAGACATGAAAAGAGCAATGCACCCTTGCTGCAATGCTCAGGTTGTACAAAACAAAACTGTAGAGGAAGAAAATAGCTGCACTTTTTCAGAAGAATCTTCATCTCAAGCTTTAAATGGAACCAGCTTATCATTGTTGTTGGCATGTATTGTACACGCCTGATCCTGAATCGAGAAATGGGATGCTTGCCATATTAAAAAAAAGGTTAAGAAAAACACTTACAGACAAAATGCATATAAAAGCAGCATGCAATGGATCATTTGAATATAAAATTCAGGACAGTCATTCTTTTTTTCAAAATTACTCTACTTCCTTTATTATTCCCTTTAAAATATTGTGATTGACATAAATAAATTTGTAATTTAGGATCAGGCAAATTTGTCAAGTTTCTCTTCTGCCACGAAAAATTTCTTCCATTGGGTGCTCGTTTCTAATGAATATTAAAGCCTGGAAGCAATTGCTAGTCTAACAAAACTTAATAAAATTAAAGAGCTGACTGGGTTACTTTAAATGGCACCGAACTGGTTACTATTTGTAATCGCTACCTTACCTTAGAGCATGGTGACCATTTCCATATGATTTTTCATTTCATCCAAAAGCACCTTTAAATGGCAATCCTGTGAATTCTAAGAATAGCTTCTGTTGTGCATTTCACTACAGAGACCCTTGATTTGTAAATAAATAATATTTACAGAGAACCCTGAGTAGCAGAAATGCAATTAATATTTCAAATCCTTTCCCCTCTAAACGCTTCAGGTGTAGTCAAATATCCTAGGCTGTACACTGATAAAAATAATCCCAAGATCTAAAGGCATCTGGAAAGGTTTTGTTTTACAAACAGGATTTCACAATTGCAAGTATTTTTGTATTCACCAGAAAGACAGACTTAGCAATTTCTTTTTGAAATAACAAGAGATTTTCCTCCATCTTTCATACATTTCCAATTCCCTATGCAATACAAAGCAAACACTGATTCACAAAACAAAATTAGTTGCAACAGGAAAGACCAAACAAATAAATTCACAAAGGACCTATTCCCTTCAAGTCGAAAGGTATAAATCCTGGTCAAAACGGAAAAAGTATATAAGAATATGACAAATAGGAGCAGTAGACCATATGCCTCCTCAAGCCTATTTGCTATTGAGTAAGATCATACATGATCTTTGGCCTCAACTCCACTTTCCCATTCTCTGCTAATTATTACTTAATTCAGAGCAAGTCTAAAAACGTGTCTACCTCAGGCTTTAAAATATTCAGTGATGAAGCATTCTCAACCATATAAAGTGGAGAATTCCAAAAATTCATGTCTTTGAATGAAGACATTCTTCTTCAACTATTCAATCATGTTTAACTTCACTGCATAGCCAGTGTATTCTCTCTTAGATATGGAGCCAAAACTATGTACAGTGATCTTACCAAAACTCTGCTTAGTTGCAAAAAGACTTCCTTATTCTAGAACTTCAATATTGCAACTGGGTTGCTATATGCAACAAAGCAATATACCTATGTTATCAGCTTGAGAAGAAATCTAAATTGTACAAATGGTCAGCAACATATGATTCAGAAATTACAGAACTTTTCCTACTGGGGCGATTTTCTCTAATGCCGGGAGAGAAAGATCCAGCTGTACGCTAACAACAAAGGGCAAACGTTAAAAACTTGTCTCACTTAGCTGATAGATTAATTGTTTATGGCCGAAAATGTCACCATCACAGCTGAAATTATATGTAAATTGGAAATGGTAACACAATACTAATGTTAATAGACTGGAAATCTGAGGTCTGGATTAATGACCCATAGACTGAGTTCAAAACCACGGCAGTTAAAGAATTTAAAGAAAATTAACTAAATCTGGAACTTTAAGAAGAAATTAACATCAGTAATGGCGACCATGTAATCACCAGGCAGTTCTGACAGAATGAAATCTCTTGCCGTTACCCAGCGCTAACATGGTCCCATAGTAATCATTCTGATCTACTTTCTGGGATACACTCAAAAGTCAATCATTTTTTAACCTTTTACCTTCTGCATACATTTGAGGGTTGGTCAATAAATGGTGGCTTCACTGGCAATGTGGACATCAGGTGGATGAATAAAAAAATGTAGTTTGGCAGATTACTGCATTTCAAAAAACAACATTAAAAAAAAACTTAGCTGTCCGACTTACGCATTCAAACAAAAACAATTCTTAATCCGCAGGAGATTCAAATGTTCACATTCCAGATTTCTCAGGGACTATTTTTCACTTTCACAGATTCTGAGACCTAAATATTTAAATTAGAAATCAAACTGTTCGCAAAGCTGGAATTTGCAAACTCTCTCCAAGCCTCCATTAAACAATATTAAACCAACAAGATTTGGCACTGGGCAAGTAGTAAATAATTAACAATGATTAAACAGTTTTTTTTGATCTAGCACAACCCCACCTCACTCACCCACTGTCCCTCCTCCAGTTGCTGCGATTAAAGACTCAATGCCTAGAATGTCAGACTCCTCTGGATCAACTGGCCTCCTACATTTGTCAACTAGCAAAACTTTTTGAAAAGGTTATAGAGATTGATAACCAAGAAAAGATTGCATACAGACACTTCTATACATTAAAGAAAAAAATCTAAGGAGTATAGAAAATAAAATGGATTCCTCCCTCAATAGGTTTTCTTCCTTTAGCCCATATCTCTCTCATTTAAACATTATTCCTGAAACAATTTATTAGAAAGACATAAAAGAGAAAGTGAACTACTGAAAAGATTAACTTTCTTTTCTGATTATTATTCGAGCAGAAACAGGACCAAAAGAGGGTGTTGGAAAAAAATACAATTTCTTTTTTAAAAATTATGAAAATCAATCTTCTTTCCTCTCTCTCTTCCACCTGTTTTATTGGAACCACCACCATCCTCCTGTGCTGCTACTTCAGCTCCTCAGGATGCCTGTTATTTCAGGAGTTGAAGCAAGTTTGAGAAATAGACTTTCTGGCTGGAGTAGCACCTCCTCACAGGGTTGTTTGGTGCTGCTCCTCCATTTAAGCACCGTTGAATTACTTAATTTGTGCCTTCATTTCAGTGTGGAGTCATTAAGGGGAGACCCATATTCCATGAAATGTAAGAATGGGGAGTAATACATTCAAGAAAGACTGCATTATACGTTTTTGAGAGCACAGAAGCATTTCTGTAGCTGATGTGTCAGCCATTCCACTTTATTTTGACTGCTGCTAATGTCTACCTACAACAATACTGTGCAGCACCAGAGTGTTGACAAATATTTTTTAAACACTTTCAATATTCCTATTAATTGACCTGAGGTCCTGTACAAGAGTTTGAAATTGCAACAACAAAAAATACTTTTTTTGTATAATAACATAGATTGTTAACACACAAACAGGGTTCACATTTTTTTCATGGTGAAGGACGTTTACAAGTGCACAATTTCTCTTCAACAAATGGCAAGGTAATGGCCTATTATTTAACTCAATAACACTGATGTGTAGTGGATTTGAGTATGACAGGAAAATGGCCATATTCCCGTTGTTAAACTTCTACAGTGATGACTAGTGATGTCATTCTTGATCTGAGAATAGTGGAGTAAAATAAACACAGAAGTGTTATTGCAGCCAGAGTGAGTGTCAATAGTTCGGCCGCCATGTCCCGTAATGTTTTCAATAATTTAAACTCTATAGGGAAATGCACAAAAGCTCTTCTCGTATTTCAAAATGACCTATGTACTTGCTGTTTCAATTTAACACAGTATCAGGAAGTTGTTGGAGATACCATACAAATGATTATAAAATTATAATATTTCTCTCTCTTTTCAATACTTCAATTCAAGCTGGATGTTGAAACCAACCAGTTCTTCAGAACATTGAAACTGCCCTCAAAGAATTCTGAGCAATTATAAAAATAGTTCAGAAAGCCAATAAAATTAGTTTTCTTAAATTAACCTTGATGAATTGCAAAACTCCATGCATTGTTTACAAAAAGGTTTGGTGGTAGCATCAAAATTCCATTGAACTTAAAATTCAGCTGTAGTCGAAATTGAAGATTTTCATAAGCTGTTTTCACACTAGCCTCCATTTCTAGTAACATGGCTTTCCTCTTGTCCACAACAGGCCAAATTACTTTGGGGCATCTCCATATACTTGGAGATCCATTCAGATGTTAGGAGGTGCACAACAGGAAACCAATTCACCTTCCTAAAACACAGTACATCAACATTGAACTGCTATACAAAATCTCCCTTTGAATGTGATTTAAATAGAATGTAAAGCAAACCAGATGCAAAACAAAACTTTCTTTGGGTGTCACTGCATATGATATGCACAAGCACTTGCTAATCTGGACAATCTGCAATGTTTATTGGTAAAGATCAATTGAATTACCGATTTTCAGGACATCAAGGGATATTAGCAAATAATGGGAAAATAGCATTGAGGTAGAAGAACAGCTATGATCTAGTTGAATGGCTAGCAGGCTAAAGGAGCCAAATGGCCTTTTCTTGCTGCCAGGTATAAGTTTCACTTGTCAATGCGTTGTAGCTCTCAAACATTAGGAAATTACAAATAATCAAATTTGTTTAGTACATTGTTCGGCAAAGTTCTACAGTGATCAAATATTTCAATTAACATTTACTATTTATAATCACAGTAAATGTTTGTGCAATTAGAGAGCATTTTAAATTAGCAGAGCCAAAAGCAGAGACATAATGTATCAAACAACTTGTTTCAGAACCTGACTTTCAAAAATACAAAATCTTTAAATAGAAACAAAATGTCAATTAGACAATGATATCTCCAAGCCAATCTTATAATAATAGACGAGTTACTACTCTTCTGGATACAAACAATATATTGACAGCCTACACTAAGTTATTGTAGAATATCTAAGTAGAATTTTTAAAAGAAGTAACTGAACACACAATCTAAAATTGTAATTTCTCAAACAACTGCTCTTATTTTAATAGGAAACCATATTCAATTTCAGAACAACTAACAACAATTTCTTACAATTGCAATTTCAAAAAAGTTTACTCAGTGGGCAGAAATCTTGTGAATTATCTTTTAAAGCTTTTCTCAGTACTCCACTTCTTCTCCTAAGAAATTCATTGCATTAATTTATTAGGCTTCTACTTGGTTTCAGATAATATACTATGTATACTATACATTGCAACTATATTAAACTATACCTCAAGTAGTTTCCCAAATCAAAGTTTATAGTTTGCATACTGCACAGATCTTAAAACAAGTGCTTTAAATTAGTTTTTAGAGTCATAATAAAGTTCTGATTTGCCTTTAAAAATGAAATTATTTGGCCCAAAAAAGACTGCCTTCCTCACAATAACCAAAGTTTTCACTCATAACTCTATGCTACATGCTAGAATAATAAGCCAAACTAAAACACTTTCTTAAATCTTGCTTTTAACTTTTAACTTGAGTACTGTTCCACTGCATTCCTAACAAAAACTACCCTGAATCCCTTTCTAGTTGTTATTCTTTTCCAAAGAAAACTAGTTGCTTAACCAGAAGGACTATCCAATTAAATTCTCCAAACACCAAAACTCAGCCAATTACTCTCGTTTTATTTTCCAGCCTCCACCTTCCCCATCCCAGTAAAATTCATACATACTGTACTACACATTTCTGGAGAGAGCAGCTTTCTGCAGGAGGAGATTCCTTTTCCACAGAACTTTAAAGATGTCCTTCCAGAGCAAAAACAACATGGTTAGAAGATTCAGTTCAAGGAAATGTACACACACAGACATGCGCACACACATACAAACATTCACATTGTTCAGGCAAAATATGCAAACTCAATTATACATTCTTTCCCTTAAATCATTTCCCCTTATTTCAAACATTAGTAGCTGTTCATTTTTGTTTCTGCAGTATTTACTTGTCTTGTTCCAGACAAATTTTCCACATACTGCATTAAAAATGATTACAGTTTGAATTTTAAGGAAGCCCGAGTTAAAAATTTGATGTTCTTGGAGGTTTACCGATGAATCTGACTGATGCTGGAGTAAATGCTTACTCAAAATACTCCAAAAGCAATACCCCTGCCATAGGAAGTAAAATACTTATCAAGTTATAAATTAGATCAACATCACTGGTCCGCTATACTAGTTCAATTCACATGTGGTTACCTGTCTTGCTCCTTTCACGTGAAGTTTAGTATTAGTTTAAAATATGAAATGAATTAGTGGTTCCAGTAATACCTTGCCTTTAGCTTTAAAACTGGCATACAGAGATATAGTGCAAATCAAAAAAAATTCCAGATAGTGGTTTTACCTTCATGCTTTCCATCCATCTCCAGTAACCTTCCTCTTCAATACTGGTTGACATGCGATTAACAACTTACTGTAGTCCAGAAGGAATTACTTTGAAGGAAGAGTGGTCAAGGAAGCGAGAGAATGACCATTATATGGCCATATCACCAATATAAAAACTGCTCTTCTCTCTTTTCCTTGCCCAAAAACGAATGTATAAAAGGTATTAAACTTGCAAAAGTGCCAAGATAACTTACTGGTCCACAGAAGCCAGCCACCATTGTAACCATCAAAGAGATCATAGCGATAACCAGCCGTGTCTGGCAGAATCTCCAAATCACTGTATTCAATGAAGCATCATCCCGGCCACGTTCTTTCAATTCTATTTGCCATAGTCGCTCTAATCTGCAGAAAGTATGGGCAGAATATGAAGGTTGGAGAAATCAATTTTAAGAAAATGCTTTTCAGTCATTTAACATGGCAAAGCTGCATGTCCATTGAGTGAAAAGAAAATAATTCAGTTCCCAAAAAGGTTAAAAAAAACATGAAATGTGATCTCAGCACATCTGATTTCTGGTGATGTCTGTAAACATTATAAGGCAGTCAAGTTTCAAATTAATCTTCCACAAAATTTAATGATGTTGAAATTAAAGTGTACATTTTGAGGACTTTTACACTATAAGCTTACATTATTTCAGGACTTATCATTTATATAAATCCAAGGGCTAAGAAGCCACAGAATATTTTCAGATTGTGTTATGCAATTGAATTTGTAGCCCATAGCCTACAAACTCATTCCAACAGTCATCAGTTCTTTAAAGTGGCACTTTAAAGTTCAGATCCTTTGGTACAGTATATAAGCAATCACTGGTTCTCAATGCCCAGAGCTCAGCATATTGCAAAAAAAATTGACTGAAAATATGTCACATGGGCAACAGATACACAATATTCGGTAAGGAGAATATGGACAGTTTTCATATTATTGCTTGGTCCATACACCAGCAGGAGAGATCATTCACCCGGTAGGAACTACCTTGTTTGCATTCTATTGATTTCAGGGGAAATGAATATTGGGCAGTTTATAGAATGTTCAAGCGAACTATGAAATAATCCCAAAGCATAAGGAGGATCTCAACTTTATGTGCAAAATACCAATATTTTATGGATATTGACAAATTTGTTTTTCATTTCCTGACTATTCAATCCTTTGATGTCACTAGAATTCTATTGTGTGCTCTTAATTCAACTGTTTTAATCACTAGTTTCAAGCAGCTATTCCTGAGTTATCTTAATCCTCTCCTATTAGTAATTTTCAGTTATCTCATTTCATGTCCTATAATTAACTTAACATCGCAGAACTTAAGCTCAAGTCACAGCAACCTCACTTCTTTTCTTAACATAAACTAAAGATTTAATGAGTTGTTAATAATGTGAACATTTCATTAATGCTAACATACCAAAAATAAATTTTCCTGATTAATGCTTGTACAATGTACAAGAAACAGTATCTACAAAAACAACAATTTAACAGGCAAAACAAAATTCTGTGAGCAGTCTTAAAAATGCCAATGAATGTTGAGCAGTGTATGAAATGGGAAATATGGGATACAGGCAAAACCAAAACCTTGAGGATTCTGCAAAACACCTCAGACAGTAAATAGATAGTAAAATTCCAAACCTAGCAAATAAAATACAACTTATGAACAGATGATGCTGGTTGACAGATGATTGTTGTTCAGGATAGGTAAACTTCCTACACTTTTTCCAAAATAAAGTTAAAGAATCTAAAGTGGCTCTTTTAACAATACAATGTTCTATCAGCACTATACACAACTGTCAACCTAAGTGACATGTTCAAATCTCGTGTAATGTAAATGAGAAAAGCAAATAAGACCATACATATGTAATAAATAATCCAATATTTTACTCCAAATTACAAAACCATCCTACTCAAGTAATTCATCGTCTGTAATTTGAGATTCTTTTGCGATATTTTGTTAATTGTATAGTGCAGAAATAAATGCATTATATTTTGAGATTAAAAAGTTTCTAGATCAAGTATTTTGTGATTGGACATCATAGAATGAAGTTGAGAACACAGATTAACATCTTGATATAAATGCAAGCTTTAAGTTTTTCCTGGCTATGCAAGGATTCAACACATGAAATTGTCCATAAGTAGTGGAGAATATAAATTTTGTGTTGTGCAATATCAAAGTGGAAGGATAGACAATGTTAAATACAAATCCAAACATGCAAAGATCAGTACAGTTCAAATACAAAATAGATCAAATTTTCTGCCACATTAAAATAGCAACATTTCATATCTATAAAGGATCACACATGAATACATTAAAAATGTAGCACTGTAGGATTTAAAAATGGAGTGAATTCCAGTGATATTCAGAATATCATACACATACCTTCGACCATTGACTTCAGAAGATTCATACTTTGACAGAGGCCAAACATCTTCAAGAAGGAGCTCCCCTTTTTTATAAGCTGTGAAGGCCAAAGATGTCAACCAACTGAAGGTCATGAATGAGAAGAAACCGGCATTGTCCACAGGATGCTGCTGTCTATATATATGGATGAAAAGTAGACTATGTCAATAGAAACAAATAAAAGGATGCATCCATCTGACTCTGTTACCCTTTTGCAAACTGTTCCTTCTTGCTCTTCAGATGAAACGGTCTGGCTGTTTCGATGGCTCAAAAGATTGTTAAGTATTTGAAGACTCAATGTGAAACAGAACAAGGTGTCCCCATTGTGTGCCAAAAGATTTACAGCACAAAATGATATCATTCAACGCATCGCGCTTGTGACAATGTATTAGCAGAATAATCTTAAACCAACTCAAGCTCTCACTATAGCTAACTAACTTTCTGTGTATCAGTATGTCAACTCTTGTGGATTCAACTGGTCGTCTTAGGACTGCAAAGCCTTGATATGATCAGTTGATTGTGGGATTGAGCTGTCTACACAATGCCACTCATGCTGATTGGCATGCTTGTCGTTCTTGGAAATTGTTTTGTCAAACTAGCACTCCATTTTTTAGGCAGTGCTATGCTTTACTACATTGATTCTCGAGCTCAAATGGTTAAGTGAAGGACATGCCAAGACATGAGATTAATTTAAAGACTGTACTGGAATACAATTCTGCTGCTACTTATGGCATGCAGTGCCTTATGGATAGCCCACTTTGAGCTGCTCAACCTGTTCCACTTAGCACTTTGGTAGTATTGATCAGATTGGTGAGGATGAGGCCAAGTATATTTTCTCGTCTTCTGCCACAAATCAAGTCAAGCAGTTATGTTCTGTAGTTGGTGTTCAACACGGAGAGTATTGATTCATCAACTGAAGTAGGAGACGGTAATTGTGGTAATCAGCAGGAGGTTTCTTTTCCCAGTTTTTAACCAGATGCCATGAAACTTCACAGAATTTGAAGTCATAGAAATTGAAAGCACAGAAAAGCCCTTCAGACCATTGTTCTGATTAAAAACACAACCTAACTATTTTCATCCTGATTTCCAGCATTTGACCCATAGCCTAATATACTTTGGCAGTGTAAGCACACATATAAATGCTTCTTAAATGGTATGAGAGCTTCTACCTCTACCACCCTTACAGGCAGTGAGTTTCAGTTTCCCACCACCCTCTGGATGAAAATGTTATTCCTCACATCCTCTCTAAACCTTCTGCCCCTTACTTTGAGTCTATGCCCCCTAGATATTGATTGCTCATCACAGGAAAGGTTTCCTCCTGTCTACCTATCTTTGCCCCTTGTAATTTTATATATCTTTATCACATCTCCCCTCATTTCTGCTGCTCTAAGGAGAGGAACTCCAGTGTGTCCAATCTATCTTCATAACTGAAGCTCTCCAGTCCAGGCAACACCCTTGCCAGAATCCTCTGCACCCTCTCCAGTGCTATTACATCCCTCCTGCAATGTGGATTCCAGAACTACACACAATACTTTAGCTTTGGACTAACAAATATTTTATACAGTTCCAGCACAATCTCTCTGCTCTTAAACTCTATGCCAATGTTGAGAACTCTCAGGGCAACCCCACTTGATATATATCACTGTGCCACCATCTTTGCAGGGTCTGTCCTGCCGGTAGAAGGGGCATCAAGAAATGATGATAGTGACATCTGCTTCATTATCAGACATGATTATGTGAGCATGACTATGTCAGGTTGCTGCTTGCCTCGAATACAAGACAGTATTACTAAATTTGGCACCAGCTGGATGACGGCAAGGAGGACTTTGCATGGTTACAAAAACAAAAACAGAATTTACTGGAGAAATGTTTTGGGTTTGACATTCTAAAGAAGGGTCACTTAATGTTAACTTTGCTTTCTCTCCAAAGGTGCTGCCAGACCTGCTGAGTTTCTCCAGCATTTTGTTTTTGTTTGATTTCCAGCATCCACAATTCTTTGTTTTGTTTCGGAGTCTGTCATTGTTGTTTTTGTGCTTACATTTATGGCAGGTGGTATGTCTGGTTTCAATACTTGTTTTAAAATAGTTCAATAGCTTGCTCAGCCATTTCAGAGGGAAGTTAGGATGCCATGTTGGCCAGACTAGGTAAGGACAGAGTTTTCCTTCCCCTAGGGTTTACTAATGGGCTTTTTTGCCAAACAACAATGGTTTCATGGTCATCATTAGAACTTTAATTCCAGATTTTCTTGAATTTAAATTTCACAATTTAAATTGAGAGAATTGAATCCAGGTCCCCAGAATATCACCGGGGTATCTGGACCATGTAATTAGTATGTTGAATGAAGTTTCTTGCCAAATGAAATGGTTGGGCATTTGCAGTACAGTGGTAATGTCACTACTGCTGAGCCAGGAGGCCTGAGTTCAAGTCCTACCTGCTTCAGAGGTGTGTAATAACATCTCTGAATAGGGTGATTAAAATAAGTTTGCATAGAAAATTTTGAGAAGTACTAACAGGTGTTTAAAAAGAACTTAAATGAAAATGAATATCTTTACAAGATTGCAATTTTCTCTCCAATTCTTTTGCATATCAAAATGAATTACAAAAATCTCAAAGATGTAAGATTCAAAATCCAAAAAGTACACTGCTGAGTTACAAAGACATAGAAGGATATGAACAATCACAGATATACTTAGTATATATTTTAAAAAGGATCAATGATGTTAAGTTTGTACTACTGAGAGGTACTCACTTGGAGGAGTTACGAAAGGGCTTCAGCAGATGTAGGCTATGATGGTACTTGCCCTTCTGGTTTCTCTCATCTTGAATTTGCATACAAGAATACATTGAAACATCCATTGATAGACCTTCCACCCGACCTGCTGTCTCCAAAGCATCTTCACACAACTCTGTCTGTCATTCAAAAGATTGCAATAAGGAAATAAATTAATTGGAAAGCCTGGATGCATTGTATTTTGCCTCAACCATAAACTTGCAAAGTCCATGGATTTTTTGACTTCCAACTCTATCCCTCTCCCCAAACAGTTTTCAAGGCTGAATTAGACTGCCTCCAACCTCTGTATGCAATATGACCTCGAACCGAGCCTCACATTTGATCACAATGGCTGCCAACTTGGACTTCCAAAATAATGCTCAACTTCACCCCTACCTAAGCCCATCTGCTGCTGATAATCTCACCAAATTACTTACCTGGAGACTTGACTGTTTGAGTACATTTCTGAATTGTCTGATAAACTTTACCTCATCCAACTGTTGTTGCCTATGTCCTGATATGCATATTCATAAATATCTATCACCTTTGGTTCCACTGACCAATGCCTTGAATTTTAAATTTTCAAACTTGTGTTCAGATCCACTAATGCTTTGTCCTTCCTAGGGAGACGGTTCTTGGAGATGTTTGCATTCTTCTGAATGAGGCCTCATGTGCATCACTTATTTCTAACTTCTTCCATTGTCAATTAGTCCTTCAGCTACTGAGGCCTCAAGGATTTCTATATCTAAATCTCTCCAACCCTATCTTTCTTCTCACCTAAAAACTTTTTTGTCTTCTGTTCTAATGTCCCCATCTAGTTTCATACCAAAATTCATCTGATTATGCTCCTTTGAAGCACCTCAGAGTATGAAACAACATTGATATTAATTGTACTGTCTGATTTTTTTTATTGTAGGCATTACACAGAATACAATGTCAGTTGGAAATTGGAGTCCCTTTGAAACTGAATTTTCTAATATTTTCTGTGTAGCAAGTTCAACTGGTGTACAGTGTAACTAGCTTTAATGGACAGCATCACCAAGAGTACAACGTGCCATTGAATTTACATTAAAAAATCTTTAATTGCAATGAGTGTTGTTTAGCTCAGTTGGTTGGATAGCTCATTTGAAATGCAGAGTGATACCAACAGCAAGGTTTCAATTCTCATACTGTCTGAGATTACTGTGAAGACCCAGCTTCACCTCTCACCCATGGCATGATGACGCTCAGGTTGAAAACTTACCATCAGTTAGTTCAATCTCTGGATCCTTGGTGCCTATGACAACTTTACCTTTACCTGTATGGCACTAGACATATCCTATTACTAGATTAGATTAGATTACTTACAGATTAGATTACTGACAGTGTGGAAACAGGCCCTTCGGCCCAACAAGTCCACACCCACCCGCCGAAGTGCAACCCACCCATACCCCTACATTTACCCCTTTACCTCACACTACGGGCAATTTACCACGGCCAATTCACCTAACCTGCACATCTTTGAACTGTGGGAGGAAACCGGAGCACCCGGAGGAAACCCACGCAGACACGGGGAGAATGTGCAAACTCCACTGAGTCGGGAATTGAACCCGGGTCTCTGGCGCTGTGAGGCAGCAGTGCTAACCACTGTGCTACCGTGCCGCCCACATAAAAACAAACCCACATTGATTAGATTAGATTAGATTAGATTACTTTACAGTGTGGAAACAGGCCCTTCGGCCCAACAAGTTCACACTGACCTGCCAAAGCGCAAACCACCCACACCCCTACATTTACCCCTTACCTAACGCTACGGACAATTTAGCATGGCCAATTCACCTGACCTGCACATCTTTTGACTGTGGGAAGAAACCGGAGCACCCGGAGGAAACCCACGCAGACACGGGGAGAATGTGCAAACTCAGTGCTGTGAGGCAGCAGTGCTAACCACTGTACCACCGTGCCACCCACAAATGCAGCATTTGGGAAAATAAAAACTACCTGAGTCTTAGAAAGAATGACAGTAATCTTCAGATGAAGGTTGGCAAGGAGACAACAGATATCCTGGTGTTATGAATAGCTTTCTTTTGGTCATTAGCTAGAAGAACTTAATTGGGAAATTGATATGGTACAAGAGAACAGCTCCTAGAAATAGGCTACATCGACCAATGCTCAGGGATACAGGGCAGTGCTCGTTACACAATACTTGCAGGTGGAAGTTCTCATCAGGAATTGCCTTCTTCAGATAGATGAACCAGAAGAGAATGAAAGAAGTCCCAGGGTAGTGTTCCCTAACAATTCAGCTTATGAGCAAATTGCTGCCTTCACAACTTCATTGAAATCAACATACTATGTGCCAACTGTCAGTTCATCAAAGAATCAATTGTCACAGGTTGTGCACTCTTTCAAGTCGACTTAACTATTATTTCATATCTAAAGCACTGTTTAGCTCATTTATTAAAATAGTTGATAACTTCTACAAATAGTCAACTCCTCATATTTAGATAACTACAGTCACAACCTCCTAAAATCGAACACAGCCCCCCTCAATCACTCTGAAGATTATGTAACCTTGCAGTTTACCCAAACAGATTTACAAACAAAAATCAAACTGACCCAAGATACAGACAATATATGTTTATATAATTTTAATTTTAGTTCTTCAAAAACAAATTTCAAACATTGTCCATTCATGGCACTGTACCTATCTAAGTAAGGATCTAGGAAGGGGGAGGAAATAACAGGGAAACATGAAATAGTGGCCCAAACAAAAGGCTAGCGTAACAGAAAAAAAAGTCAATCCATCTATATTTCTTTCACTACTTTTCTAAATCACATAAACAACATCATACATTGTACAAAATAGACTATAAATGGAATTTCAGTGACCTGATGGGGACAACTTTGCTGCATGTTTCAAAACCCAAGGGAGACAGTCACTCACTTGTGATTTTATATAAAATGACCAATCACTGGTCAGTGGGTGAACTCATGTCTCAAGTAAAGAGAACAGGAGGACTCTCCAGGCTGCAAAGCGGGGAAAAAAAAGGCTAGCTTGAAAGCAGTAGCGAGATATCAGAACATGTGTGTAAGTGAAATTGGGTTGTCCCAAAATGGAGGCACTCCTTCGCCAACCTTTTCAGACTTAAATGAAAATGACCTTTGCAATTGGGCCACTATTACAGGAACATAGGATCTGGGAACAAAAGTCAGCTCTTTGGCCTTCTCAGCCTGCTCTGTCACTCGATGGCTTATCTGGTTATGATGTCAACTCCACTTTCTAGTCAGTCCCCAAAGAAAACTTCATTTGATAATGTTCCTTTGAAATATCTTGGAATGTCATACATGACAGGCACTATGTGAATGAAATGTGTTGTTTAGGCATGAAGCATCTTACATCTCTATCCTTTAGATCTTATTTCACCAGCAAAAGGGAGTCTTTCTATCTGTTCTGAACAGAGTATTCATAATTTTACACTATTAAATGTTTTTTCAAACTTCTTTCTCACAGGAGAACAACTTCAGCTTCTTGTCAGTCTTTAAAATTGAAGTCCCACAGTTCTGGAAGTATTCTTTTAAATTTTTCTGTACAACCTTTCTAAAATGCAATATCTAGAACTGAACACAGTACTCCAGTCAAAGCAAAAGAGTGTTTAATAATGGGTCATCTTGATCTCCTTGCTCCATTCCTCAATTTATAAAGCTCAGAATCCCACATGCCTGTTCAACCATTTATGCAAATTGCCCTTTTACTTTCATTACTTTGTGCCAATGTACACGGAGATGCTTCTTTGCCTGAAACTATAAAAATATTCCCTTTAAATTACTTCTCATTCTTCCAAAATGTATCACTTCACATTCCTCTGCATTAAATTTAATCAGGCATGCTTTTGCTCACTGCACCAGTCACAATCTTCTTGAAGCCTAAACACTGTCAAAGAGTACAGATGACTTAGCAGTATTATGAACTGCAAATGTTACTAGGAGAACAGATGAGGAAGAACCAGTGGAAATGGTGTCCTTTGTGGTTTTAAATTGTCAGAAAGCTTTTGATGGAGTCCCACATCAGAAGTTCTTTAACTATGAACCATTGCTGATCCCAAACAGCCCTTGAAATGATGTTGAAGTGCCTTTTTGAACCACTGCAATCCATTTGGCGTAAATAGGCCCACAATGCCATTTTTTTAGTATCTTGATGGTTACAGCATATTTCAAGTAATGAAACTTGCGGGCAATGCTATTCCATGTATCACTGCCCTGAGTCTTCTAGATAGTCATGGGTTTGCAAGGTACTGTTAAAGGACCCCTGGTAATTTCTGCAGCGTTTTTACCTTGTAGATTGCTCAGTCGCAGCATCAGTGCTGGAAAGAGTGATTGAGAAGGTTTAAAGAGGCTGAATGGTTATTTCGACAAGCTGAATAGGTAAATGGCGAGTTTTGAGAATATTTGTAGCTCAGGTTGAGGCTCTGGATGTAGGTTTGCTTGCTGAGCTGGAAGGTTCATTTACAGACATTTCATCACCATACTAGGTAACATCTTTAGTGAGCCTCCGGACGAAGCACTGCTGATGATTCCTGCTTTCTATTTATATGTTTGGATTTTGTTGGCTCGGTGATGTCATTTCCCATGCTGACGTCATTTCCAGTGGTGACGTCATTTCCAGTTCTTTTTCTCAGTGGGTGGTAAATAGAATTCAAGTCAATGTGTTTGTTGATAGAGTACTGGTTGGAATGCCATGCTTCTACAATTCTTGTGCGTGCCTCTGTTTGGCTTGTCCTAGGATGGATGTGTTGTCCCAGTCAAAGTGGTGTCTTTCCTTATCTGTATGTAAAGATACTAGTGAGAGAGGATCATGTCGTTTGTGGCTAGTTGATGTTCATGTATCTTGGTGGCTAGTTTTCTGCCTGTGTGTCCAATGCATTGTTTGTTATAATTCTTGCATGGTATTTTGTAAATGACATTAGTTTTGCTTGTTGTCTGTATAGGGTATTTCAAGTCCATTAGCTGATGTTTTAGTGTGTGGTGGGTTTGTGGGCTACCAGGATGCCAAGGGGTCTGAGTAGTCTGGCAGTCATTTCAGAGATGCCTTTGATGTAGGAGAGAGTGGCTAGGGTTTCTGAACACATTTTGTCTGCCTGTTTGGGTTTGTTGCTGAGAAATCAGCAGACTGTGTTCATTGGGTGCCCATTGTTTTTGAAAACACTGTATAGGTGATTTTCCTCTGCTCTGCGTAGTTCCTCTGTGCTGTAGTGTGTGGTGGCTTGTGGACATAATGTTCTGATGCAGCTTCGTTTGTAGATGTTGGGATGATTGCTTCTGTAGTTCAATATTTTGTCCCTATGTGTTGTCTTCCTGTAGATGCTGGTTTGAAGTTCCCTATTGGCTGTTTGCTCTACTGTGACATCTAGGAATGGCAGTTTGTTGTTGCTTTCCTCATCTTTATTGAATTTTATGCCAGTAAAGGTAATATTGATGGTCTTGAAGGTTTTTTTCTAATTAGTTTCATTTAGTGATGACAAAGGTGTCATCCATGTAGCGGACCCAAAGTTTGGGTTGGATGGTTGGCAGAACTGTTTGTTCGAGTGTCTGCATTTCTGTCTCTGCTAAGAATCATGATATCGGAGATCCCATGGGCATTCCGTTGGTTGGTCTGTATGTTTTGTTGTTAAGGTGATGTGGGTGGTAAGGCATAGATCCACTAGCTTGATGATGCTGTCCTTGCCGATGAAGTTGGTGGTGTTTAGTGTTTGTGTCTTTGGGTCTTCTAATAGTGTAGTCAGTGTTTCCTTGGCTAGGTTAATATTGATTGATGTAAACAGGGCTGTTCTATCAAAGGAGACCATTATTTCATCCTCTTCCATCTTGGTGTCTTTGATGGTCATCAGGAATTCTTGGGGAATGGATGGAATGGCATGAGTCTTCTTCTAAGTGTTTTAGTTTTTGGTGTAGCTCCTTGGCCAGTCTGTAAATTGGTGTTCCAGGTAGAGAGACTATGGGTCTGGAGGGGGGCTCCTGGTTTGTGAATTTTGGATAATCCGTAAAAACGTGGTGTGTTTGATCCATCTGGTTTCATTTTTTGGAAGTAGGTCTTATTTATTTCTCCAGATTTCTGAAGTTTTTTGAATAGTGCCGTGATTCCGTTGTCTTGTTGTGGGGTCAAGTCTATCGCCACTTGTTGGTAAGTGTTGGTATCTGCAAGTAGTACGTTTGCTTTCTCAAATGTCATCTCTTTGATTTAAAATAACATCAAGTGTCCTTTGTCTGCAGGTAGCATAACAATGTTTTTAGTTAAAAACAATGACTGCAGATGCAGGAAACCAGATACTGGATTAGTGGTGCTGGAAAAGCACAGCAGCTCAGGAAGCATCCGAGGAGCAGTAAAATTGGCGCTTCGGGCAAAAGCCCTTCATCAGGAATACAGGCAGAGAGTCTGAAGGGTGGAGACATAAGCTAGAGGAGGGTGGGGGTGGGGAGAAAGTAGCATAGAGTACAATAGGTGAGTGGGGGTGGGGATGAAGGTGATAGGTCAGGGAGGAGGGTGGAGTGGATAGGTGGAAAAGAAGATAGGCAGGTAGGATAAGTCCTGGGGACAGTGCTGAGCTGGAAGTTTGGAACTGGGGTGAGGTGGGGGAAGGGGAAATAAGGAAACTGTTAAAGTCCACATTGATGCCCTGGGATTGAAGTGTTCCTAGGCAGAAAATGAGACGTTCTTCCTCCAGGCGTTGGGTGGTGAGGGAGCGGCGGTGAAGTAGGCCCAGGACTTCCATGTCCTTGGCAGAGTGGGAGGAGGAGTTGAAATGTTGGGCCACAGGGCGGTGTGGTTGATTGGTACGGGTGTCCCAGAGATGTTCCCTAAAGCGCTCTGCTAGGAGGCGTCCAGTTTCCCCAATGTAGCATAGACCGCATCGGGAGCAATGGATACAATAAGTGATATTGGTGGATGTGCAGGTAAAACTTTGATGGAATGTGGAAGGCTCCTTTAGGGCCTTATGTTTTTATCCTTTTTAAGTCTTTCTAGTGCTTTCCTTTCTTGTGTATTGAGTGTTTCCTTCCTTTTTTCTGCTTAATGTTGGTTCAACTAAGTGTCTGTAAGTTTGCTGGCATTCTTCTGTGAGTTGGTTGTCTTTCAGTGTTGTTTCTAATGCTGCTAAGAAATCTAAATTATCCGCATCCTGGAAGTTGTAATTTAATCCTCTTACTAAGATAGCTTTTTCAGTGTCTGTTAAGGTCGGTCAGCTAGTCAGGTAAGTCACAGTACAGCGAACAGCCAATGGGGAATTGAAACCAGCGTCTACAGAAAAACAATACATATGGACCAACTATTGAACGACAGAAGCAATCATCCCAACACCCACAAACAAAGCTGCATCAGAACATTATTTCCACAAGCCATCACACACTGCAGCACAGAGGAACTATGCAGAGCCGAGGAAAATCACCTATATAGTGTATTCAAAAAGAATGGGTACCCGATGAACACAGTCTGCTAATTTCTCAGCAACAAACACAAACAAGCAGACAAAAGACGTCCAGAAACCCTAGCCACTCTCTCCTACATCAAAGACATCTCAGAAATGACTGCTAGACTACTTAGATCCTTGGTATCATGGTAGCCCACAAACCCACCAACACACTAAAACATCAGCTAATGGACTTGAAAGACCCTATACAGACAACAAGCGAAACTAATGTCATTTACAAAATACCGTGCAACAACTGTAACAAAAACTACATTGGACAAACAGGCAGAAAACTAGCCACCAAGATACATGAACATCAACTAGCCAAAAACAACATGACCCTCTCACACCAGTATCCTTACAAATAAGGACACCACTTCGACTGGGACAACACATCCACCCTAGGACAAGCCAAACAGAGACACGCACAAGAATATGTAGAAGCAAGGCATTGCAATCGGAACTCTATCAACAAACACATTGACTTGGATTCCATTTACCACCGAGAAAAAGAACAGGAAATGACATCATCATAGGAAATAACATCACAGACCCATGGAAACCCAAACATATAAATAGAAAGCAGGAAACACCAGCATTGCTTCGTCCGGAGGCTCATTGAATATGTTATCTACTATGGTGACGAAACATCTGAAAATGAACCTTCCAGTTCAGCAAGTAAACCTACATCCTGAATAGGTAAATGCATGACAGATATTATGAAACATGGATAATGGCGGGAGGGGGAAGAGAGGAGGTGTGTGTGTGTGTGTGTGTGTTGATGGTTAGAGTCCACACCAAAGGGATCACAATTTAGGATATGTGACAGGCCAGTTTTGACTGGGATGAGGAGACACTTCTTCAGAGACCAGTTAACCTCTGGAATTCTCTACAAAAGAAGATTGTCGATGCCAAGTCACAGAATATATTTAAGAAAGACTATAAATTTCTACAAGGAGAAAGTGAGGTCTGCAGATGCTGGAGATCAGACCGCCTACTTGTGGAACGCTTCAGAGAACACCTCTGGAACACCCTGACCAACCAACTCAACCACCCCGTGGCTCAACACTTTAACTCCCCTCCCACTCCACCAAGGACATGCAGGTCCTTGGACTCCTCCATCGCCAGAACATAACAACACGACGTTTGGAGGAAGAGCGCCTCATCTTCTGCCTGGGAACCCTCCAACCACAAGGGATGAACTCAGATTTCTCCAGTTTCCTCATTTTCCCTCCCCCGACCTTGTCTCAGTCGAATCCCTTGAACTCAGCACCGCCCTCCTAACCTGCAATCTTCTTCCTGACCTCTCCGCCCCCACCCCACTCCGGGCTATCACCCTCACCTTGACCTCCTTCCACCTATCACATCTCCATCGCCCTTCCCCCAAGTCCCTCCTTCCTACCTTTTATCTTAGCCTGCTGGACACACTTTCCTCATTCCTGATGAAGGGCTTATGCCCGAAACGTCGAATTTCCTGTTCCTTGGATGCTGCCTGACCTGCTGCGCTTTTCCAGCAACACATTTTCAGCTATAAATTTCTACATCCTAAATGTGCCAACTGGTATGAGGAGAGTGCAGGAGTATGGCATAGTGATAGAAGATTAACCATTATCATAGTAATAGGAGAACAGGCTCAATAGGCCAAACTGCCTGCTCCCATGCCTATTTTCTGTGTTTCTAATATAAATGAAGAAAGACAATGGTCCTCTTAATGACCCCGGGGAGCATTACTGTGTACTTTCCTTCCCTCTAAAGACCAACCATATACCACCATTCCCCATTTTATCACAAAAAGGAGGATGTTGTGGAACTTAAAAGGGTTTAGAAAAGATTTACAAGGATGTTGCCAAGGTTGGAGTGTTTTTGCTATAGGGAGAAGCTAATTAGGCTGGGACTGTTTTCTCTGGAGCAGAGGCTGAGGAGTGACCTTATAGAGGATTATTAAATCATGAGGTGCATGGATAGGGTAAATAGAAAAGATCTTTTCTGTAGTTTGGGGAGTGCAGAACTAGAGGGCATAGGTTTAGGGTGAGGGGGGGAAAAATTTGAAATGGACCTAAAGAGCAACTTTTTCATGCAAAGGGTGGTGCATGTATGGAATGAGCTGCCAGAGAAAATGGTAAAGACTGGTGCATATAAAACATTTAAAAGGCATCTGGATGGGTATAATAATAGGAAGGGTTTAGAGGGATATGGGCCAACTACTGGCAAATGGGACTAGATTAATTTAGGATATCTGGTCAGCATGGATGAGTTGGACCGAAGGGTCTGTTTCCATGCTGTACATTTCTGTGACTCTATGACTCGAAGATATAAATGCAAGTACTTTTATGCCATCTGTCATTTTTCAAATTTGCTGATTGCTTTATCCCTTCTTGTGGTATTCAGCTGGCTACCATATAGCCATTCACGCCTCATCTAAGCAAAACTTGGTTTCTGACAGTTAATCTCTCTATCACAGACAAAACAAAATTGTCAGGGAAGACCAATGTTTGAGTTTTTTTTAAATCACTTGTGGGATATGGCATTACAGGCTAGTCCTAGCTGCCCCTGAGGTGGTGGTGGTGGTGAGCTGGCTTTTGAGTCATGTGATCCCTTTGGTGTCCATGTGGTGTAGGTAAATCCATTAGGCTGTTATGGACTGAATTCCAGCATTTCGACGTGGCAACAGTTAAGAAACGGTGATATATTTCCAAATCAGGATAGTGAATGGCTTGGAGGGTGATTTACAGGTGATGGTATCCCAATGTATTTTCTGCCCTTGTCCTTCTGGAAGGTAGTGGTTGTGGGTTTTGAAGGCACTACTTAAGGATTTTTGGTGGATTTCTGCTGTCCATCTTGTATATAGTACACATTGCTGCTACTGGGTGTCAGTCATGGAGTGACTGAACATTTGTGAATATAGTGCAATCAAGCTGGCTGATTGATCGTGAATGGTGTCATGCTTGAGTGTTATTGGAACTGCACACATCCAGACTAGTAGGGAGTATTCCATCACACACCTGACTTGTAGCTTGTAGATGGCAGACAAGCCTCGCGGATTCAAGATGTATTCCTCGCCTCAAGATCTGCTCCCATAGCCACGCTATCTATAGGGTGAGTCTAGTTGAGCTTTTGGTCAATGGTAACCTTGGTTGATACTGGGGGTCCAGTGATGGTACCACTATTCAATGTCAAGAGGCAGCTTTTAGGTAGTCTTTTGTTGGAAATGGTCATTGCCTGGCACTTGAGTGGCACAAATAAATTTTGATTTTTTTTTTAGATGGAAACTTGAAGTGAAGTGTTGATGAGGATAAGGCATTTGATGTTGTCTCCATGGACTTTCACAAAGGCTTTCAACAAGGTACCTTGTGACAGACTGGTCAAGACAGTAAAAGCCCATGGAATCCAAAGTAAAATGGCATGTTGGTGCTAAAAATGGCTGAAGGTAGGAAGTAAAGGGTAATGGCAATCGATTATTGGAAGTCTGTTCCCAGTGGGGTTCTGCAGGGCTGGGGCCTTGCAGTTTATAATATAAATTAAGAACATGGACTTAAATGAAGCAATATGATCAAGACATTGGCAGATGTCACGATAATTAGAAGGATGGTAAATAGCAAAGTGGAGAGCTGTAAACTGCAGAAGGATAAGCAACAGACTGGTCAGGTGAGCAGAACAGTGACAAATGGAATTCACCCCAGAAAGGTGGGAGATTATGTGCTTGGGGAGGAATGACAAGACAATGGATTATATGATGAATGATAGAACCTTGGAAATTACTGAATATCATAGAGACCTTGGTGCGCATATCCACAGATTCTTGAAGGTAGCAGAGGAGATGGTTAAGAGACATTTGGGATACTGGCCTTTATTAGTTGAGACTTAGAATATAAAGTTATGCTAGAACTGTATAAAACACTGATGAGTCACAACTGGAATACTGCATGTTATAGGAAGGACGTGTCTGCACAACCAAGGATGCAGAGCCACTCTCCAGGATGCTGACTGGGCAGCAGGATCTGAGCTATGACAAAAAACTGGATAGGCTGAGCTGTTATCTTTAGAGTAGCGAAGGAGGGAGCACCTGATGGCGTGTATTAGATTATGACACGCATAGCTAGGCTGGACAGGAAAACACTTTTTCCTCAGTGCAAGATATCAATAACAAGGAGGCATAATATTTTACCTCTTATCTTAAGTTTAAGAGGAGAAATTCTTTTTACCCAGAGGTAGTGGGTGTCTGGAAATCACTGTCTGAAAGAGTGGTAGAGTCAGAAACTCTTGGAACATTTAAATAATATTTGGATGTTTACTTGCATTGCCATTGCCTCCAAAACATTTGGCTAAGAGCTAGAAAACAGGATTTGTATTGTCAATGTTGACCGGCGTAGACACAATAGGACTGAACAGCCTGTTTCTCCTCCTACATCTTATTGTCTTAAAAAGGAGAGCAGACTCATACATTTAAAGCACAGAATGCAACCCAAGAAGTCTGTGCCACCATTCTACGCTGATCTGATAATCCTCAACTCTATTTTCTGTCTGCTTAAAAAATTAGAAGCAAAAACATAGGTTGCTGGAAAAGCTCAGCAGGTCTGGAAGCATCTGTGCAGAGAAATCAAAACCAACATCTCGAGTCCAGTGACCCTTCCTCAGAACTCACTCGACCAGAGATGTTGGCTTTAATTTCTCTCCACACTTGCTGCCAGATCTGCTGAGCTTTTCCAGCAATTTGTTTTTCTTTGTGGCTAATAGCATCTGCAGTTCTTTCAGTTTTTATCTGGTTAAAAATCTGTTTGCCTCAGCAATGAAAAGTTACTGACCCTCAACCTGTACAACTATCTTGATAAAGAATTCTACAAGACCCTTAATCTTTAAGATCTTCAACATCCACAATTCTTTATTTCATTAGATTCAAAGATCCTACTTAGTTTCTCGATAATTTCTGTCCTTAATTCCCAAAACATTCTCAACAGCATCCCATCTGGCATTAGTTGAAACTTTGAATAATTTCACACAGTTGTATTGACCCAATATTTAATCATTGATTGACATTTATATTTGCTAATTTGATAGTAAAGTTTACCTAAGCCAGAACGCTATAATTTCAAGTGCCCTTGCAAGCCTCAAAAATATAACCTTAAGGCGATGCTCTTTTTTTCCCTACTATGACCACATTTCGAGACCTGAAATTATTGGGACCTGTTGGTGAGCAATGTGAGAGCTGACAGTTTTGAGAGTAAAGGCCTAATAGAGCAGGAGCATAGTTGTTGCAACTAGGGTACAGTTGTACAGCAGAGGTTACTTCCTCTGAATTCATGATCCCAAAATTTCAGCTTGCAATCTCACTTGGAATCCTGATCCCCATGGAGGGGAGTTCTGCCCTAGGATGACCTTTCAGTGTCACATTGGTACAGATATTGTTGCAATTTTATCTGCCATTCAGGTGGATGTAATGAGTCCAGATGACAATTTTCCCAAAGATGAACAGAAAGTTCTCCCAATTTGCTCACAAACACCCGATCTTCATCTAGTACACCAAACCAATTAGTTATTTTTCATACTTGTGTGTGCAAATTCAGACTCTTTTGAAATTCATTAATGAGATGTGTCATCATTGGCGAAACCAATATTTAGTGCCCATTTGCAATGGCCCTTGATAAAGCAGTACAGCGACTTTCTTGAACCACTGCAGTCTTCTTCATATATTAGAGTTGGTTCAGTAATAGTATTCTCATCGGAGGACGTATTGCAGGCCAATAATTGAGTATAGTTCATTGGAACAGCTCCAATGTTGAAGATGTCCTTCTAACAGTGTAATACAATGGAGCAGGAAATGTTCCGTTAACCATAAATGGAAAAGAATTGCTGCCATAGGAACACATCTGTTCAAAATTATTATATCTCCTTGCATCCCCATCAACTTCTCAGAATCTGTGTAGCAATCTCCTAAACCACCAAAATTTTATTGCCTCCCTCACTGCATTAGTTTAACTTAAACTCAATTAAATGCAACAGTTGGATGCTGTCTTATATTTGTAGTCACATGAATAAATGTAGCCAAAAAAATGTAATGTTTTTCAACAGCATATGTTATTTATTGCTAAACCATAAACCAGATATGTTATATGCAAGATATATACAACATGAACAATTAAAAAGAATTGGTACAGTACATTCTCTCATATAATGTTATATTCAACATAAAGCTCATGGATAACTGTTACAATGTAAAATCAATGTGGCAGTGTGAAGAAGATGACTAAAAGGCAGAAAACAGAATATTTTGGCCCTTGTTAGGGCCAGAGGTCTGTGTGAGGATCATTGCTCCTGTTGAGTCATGTCTGGATTTTAGGTACGGTACAGGATATATTAGCATAAAAATAGGCAAGGCAAAAGTGAGGACTGCAGATGCTGGAGATTAGAATCAAGAGTGTGGTGCTGGAAAAGCACAGCAGGTCAGGTAGCATCTGAGGAGCAGGAGAATCGACGTTTCCCTTAAGCCCTTCATCAGGAATGATCAAGGGCTTTTGTCCAAAAGGTCGATTCTCCTGCTCCTCGGATACTGCCTGACCTGCTGTCCTTTTCCAGCACCACACTCTCCAAGAAGGTATATATAGGTTAGGAGATTGAGCAGATTTAGAGAAGATACTGTTTTAATACAGAAAATGTGACTGCCTACATTCTAAACTAAAAGAAAAGATGTACAATGGTAAAACTTGGAAGGAAAGAGGAGACAAATCCTTAGAAGTAGGAGGACAAGCTTATTATGCTGTAAAAAAAATGCAATCCCAGACTGCATTAATTGGGCAAAGAATACAATAGTAAATCAGAGAACCAAATCTCTACAAAATCAAAGATAGATAAGAACACGATTAAATTATGGACATCTTTAATACAGGCTGAAAAAGGCATACAGAGTACATTTATTTAGACTTTAATATGAGATAGGGGAAGAATTGGAACATATTTTATGAGAACAGAGGAGGTGAAGATGATATCTAACTGGGACGTTAAACAACAAGGATTTTCAAAAGGAAAGTAGAAGTAGCATGATTGCACTATGAAGCAAGAAAAAGTTAGACTTCTTTTTAAATTCAAGTGCTGTCAGGACAAGGAATAGACCCATCAGAAAAAGTGGTGGAAACAGAGTATATTTTTAAAGGGACATGAATATTTGTGAATAAAGTTGTTAAAACAAATGGACAAATGAGGATATTCCAAAACCCAATACAGATAGTGAAGCGACTAGCCAAAAATTCATTATAATATAGAACAAACTTTGACATTGAGCCTCGACTTAGCTTGGTGAAAGTTATATAGTTTTTAAAGTTCCCAAGTCTTATGCTGATCTACCTTTCCCAAAAAGGTAATGAAAACATAGAACATGTAACCAGAGAGAGTGACTAAAGAATTTTGATACATATAAATTTAAGAGGAGGTTAGAGGAATATGAGGGTGAACAGAATCGAGGGGTACATAGAGGTGCCAGTAAATGAGGAAGGATAAAAGGAGGAGTCTAATATGGAGCATAAATACCAGCATGAATTAGTTGGACTACAAACCCTGTTTGTGTTTTATATTACATGTATAAAGACACAACAATTCTCTGTCTAAATATTATACATGTGACAGCATTAAAACCACTTTACAAAGAAAAACATTGAAGTCTAACCTGTGTTTCTGTTCCTTCATTATAATTTTCCAAATGCTTAGAATTTCTAATCGCCATTTTACATGCAGGTTTGGTGATTTCATATTCTATTGCAACATCAGTATTCTTCATGTTCACATCCTTTTGAAACCATCCCAAAATTTGTTGATGCGTTTCTGTGCTTTAAGTAAATATAAAAGTAAAATGAAAATTATATGCAAGGCAACAGTCAAATGATAGACATGCTAAGAAAAAATGCATTATATTCAAGTACTCAGCAGACTTGGCCACAAATGCAGAAAATAAAAGTCAGTTGATTTTCAGGTCTTTCATTTGACTCATGACTGCATCACTAGGGCAAACTGTTTTTATTTTTATAAACATATCAGCCTTTGTCTATCCCTGTGCAAAAAGGGTGGTTACAGCACTAAAACTACCTTTCCAGGGCTATAATTTTGTGATTCACAAGTAGTAAAATCAGTGTTCACCAAAAATCTTCTTTTCTCACATTGGGGGTTGACCTGGATTTCAGTATATTTTGTCACTGGATTCTAAATGCAATATGGTATCTAGACACAGTATAAAACAAAAACAGATGCAGTACTTTAAAAGGCAAAGTATTTAAACTTGAGATAATACAATATGCATGAACTATGATACTTGACCATCTTTCCCATATTACATCACAGATAAATCTATTTTAAAGCTCAACAGTTAACCCAGTCATTACTAAACTAGCTTATGGCAGGTTTATTCTGCAACCATTCTCAGCACTGTCTAACTCGTGAAATGTTGTTCCTCTTTTTTGTTTTGTTAGGAAGAAACAAAGCTTTACAACACCAGTTGCCATTCTGCCCATTGTCTTCATGCCAGCTAAAAAATATTACAGTTTTTCCCCACCTTCCAAATCTTGGCCCATGGCCATATAGATCACAGCATCTCATGTATAAGTGTTTCGTTAAATCTGATGAGGGTTTCTGTCTGTAACACCTGTCCAGCGAGATCAGTGCTTTGACCAATATCAGACTGAAAAATATATTCCTCAACTTCCCTCTAATTTTGCTACTAATTACTTTAGATCTATTGGCTCTGGGTCATGACCTGCTTGGCTTCCTATCCTATCAAGGTCCTTCATAATTTTATATGTCAATTGACTCTACCCTCTGCCTATGCTGGTCTAAAGAAAACAAGTTCAGATCATCCAAAATAAAAAGAGACTGTGTTAGACAAATCCAGCAATTCAGGCAGCATTTGTGATGAGAGAATAGAGTTAATGTTTTGAGTTTAGTATGAGTTTTCTTCATATGAGCTTACATAATCTTTCCTCATAGCTAAATTTTCCATGCCCAATAACACAATTGTAAATTTCTGTACCTTCATCAGTAAAATAATACAATTTAAGAGCAGGACCTTGAAGCCTGATACATTATTTAATGCAATCATAGCTGATCTGATTACTCCAGCCGAATCTCATCTACTTTGATAATCTTTCCTTATTCTTTTATGGGACATGTGCATCATTGGTAAGACCAGCAAATTGCCTGTTCCTAATCGCTCTCGAATTGCTAGGCCATTTTAATGAAGAATCAATCATCAGATGTGCATCAAATGTTACTTATATAGGGTACACAATAGGTGAACCATACAGGTTATTGCAACATCATTACTGAGATCAGTCTTATATCCCAGAATTAACTGACATTACATTCCACAAATTATCATAGTGGGATAAGACCTAGTGTCTACACAGCATGAATCTAGATGTCTTGATTATTAGCAATATCACTATTTCCCTTGCTCATCAAGGGGTGCAAGGACTAAAACTCTGATTGTGGCCTAATAAAGATCTTATACAGTTCAGGCCTAGCATCCTGCTCTTATATATTGTGCCAGTAAGGGAAAGTGTTCTTCTCAATCACCCGATCTACCCATGCTGTAATCTTCAGACAACTATACCCATGTCATCCAAGGAGAAGCTTTTGCCCTCTCCATATGTCATCACCAGGCAATATATTTCAGCGATCCGAGTATGTTGCTGAAACAGGTGTAGCTGTTACCTGCTGCTCCTCCTCCTCCTCTGTAATTGCGCTGTTCCGATTTTGTGGTTTCACTTACCACACGGTCCCCGTTAAATTGTTTCGGGCGTGTATTTTCCCCCTCAAGGGCGAGGAAACTCCTTTCCACTCGAAATTCGCAGCGTTTCCGAACTGGTTTTTGCTCTCCACTGCCAGAACCGTTTCAGATTTTGTTTGTTTGCCCCTTTATGGACGTAATTTTATCCGATCCAGATCAGTCAGATTATATATTTATATATAGAATCTATTTATATTTTTTCTTTAAACTTAATATGTCAAGATTGTTATTTCACGAGACAAGGGGAGCAGAAAAAAAACTCTCTGCGATCCTTCCCATTAGGTTTGACGTCTCTTCCCTCCGAGAAATTCTGCTGTTGCTCGATAAGGTCTGAGTTGGGGCGGGGGCAGTGAAAAACCGCTGTTTGCGTCAATCTGCCGGAACCCTGGCTGCAATGCATGATGGAGGTTGTTGTCCTTTTCCGGGAGAGGCCCCATGGCATGAATGGCGCCATGTGCAAGCAAAACTACATTACCCAGCAAGGGAAGGGTACGGTCCTTGGTTACGTCACGGACGACCGGCTCCATCTTGACCCCCGCCCATTGGCAACGAGAGCGGGGCCGCGCTTGGCGACGGGCTCGTGAGCGCGCCGGTGATTGCAGCAAATAAAAGGAGCAAGTGGAGGCTGCTTTCTGACTGCATGGAAACGTGCTTGGAGGAGATGCTGCAGACCTGACAAAAACAAGTACGCTTCCTCCACGGAAACAAAAGCAGAAGTTACCGGAAAGACTCAGCAGATCTGGCAGCATCAGTGGAGAGAAAGGATGACCTTCGGGTCCAGTGAACCTTCTTCAGAACTGAAATACACGACTTTCTGGCAAGGCTGAAAAATCTGCATTGGGGGAGGGGCGGAGAAAGAGAAGCCAAATGTTCAGACACACAACGTGTGGCGATAGAAAGTCATACAGAGGTGTCGATAAGCTTTAATCAGTTTTTCCCTTTGGTCCGACGCCCAGTTGAATAAATAGAACACCAAATCTCCGCTGCAGTTGAAAGTCGAAATGTTTGGTGCTGGAAGAGAACAGCAGGTTGGGCAGCATCGGGGGAGCAGGAGAGTCGACGTTTCGTGCATAAGCTAACCCCGACGTGTGAGCTCGGTGCAAGTCCCCACCAAAAACAAATGCTGGAGATCACACTGGGTCAGAAAGCATCCACGGAGAGAGAACAAGCTCGTTGACTCTTCGGAGCTGAAGTGGTGCAGCATTTATGCTATCGTGGGGGGGATAGGGTGTGTGTCTTTTTCAAGTCTGGCATTTAGACACCATTGTTGTTGCCATTCTCACGTTCTGACCACTTAATCTGAACTAACTTTTCTCCACCAGCACTCTACACCCACCATTGTCTGCAATCTCCCCCCCCACCCCACTATAGCATGAATGCTGCCCCCCTCCACATACCAAGTCAGCTCTGAGTCAAAAAGTGTAGTGCTGGAAAAGTACAGCTGGTCAGGCAGCATCTGAGGAGCATAGCAGAATGACCTGTACAGATTCTAGCATCTGCAAGTAGTTTTCTTCTGGGAATTCTACTGTTTGGGTTGGTCTTAATTCCTACTTTCCCAAATTGGAGGTGGAGAGGAAAAGTGGGCAGCAATGGCCCTCATTGTGCTCCATCTTTAATAGCCCCCTCCCCATCTGTGTTCTAACTGAGAGGTCACACTGATTTTCAAGCTTCAAAATATGGTTACAGTGAGAAAAATGTTTGGGAAACAACTTTGCAAATGAAAGATGTTGCTATTGTGCAATAGGGGCTAGACTGTTTGAAAGCAAAATGAAAAAATGATGCTGTTTGTATCTATGCCGTTTTTATGTGAATGTGAGTAGGTTTTTGAGTCCCTCGGGCCTCGTCATTCAGTTGGATTATTGTCAGAGGGAGGTCATGCTTAATGAATATAGTAACAAATCATTTGTTTAATTTAGATATGAACATTAGGTAGGGTTAGTAAGATTGCAGATGACACCAAAATTGGAGGTGTAGTGGACAGCGAAGAGGGTTACCTCAGAATACAATGGGATCTTGATCAGATGAGCCAAAGTAGTCGAGGAGTAGCAGATGGAGTTTAATTAAACTTAGAAAAATGGGAGGTGCAACATTTCAGAAAGGCAAATCAGGACAGGCCTTATATGCTAAATGGTAAGGTCTTGGGTAAGGTTGCTGAACAAAGAGACCTTTTGAGTGCACGATTATAGCTCCTTGAAAATGGAGTCTCAGATAGACAGGCAGGGTAGTGAAGAAGGGGTTTGAAAGGCTTGCCTTTATTAATCAGTACACTGAGTATAGGAGTTGGGAGTTTGCAGCTATATAGGACATGGGTTAGGCCATTCTTGGAATACTGCAATTCTGGTCTCCCTGCTACAGGAGGGATTTTGTGAAACTTGAAAGGGTTCAGAAAAAATTTACAAGGATGTTGCCAGGGTTGAAAACTTGAGCTATAGGGAGAGGCTGGGGCTCTGGTTTCCACAGAAAATGCTCCTATTACTGTTCCATCCTTTAACCTCATTCAAACGTTCTATGAAAATAAACAAAGCCAGGAGTGAGTCAAATCCGTTCACAGGTAATTTTTGGAAAACCAGTCACATTCTGACTATACTTTGTAAAATGGAACCCGAATACACCCTTCACTTATACTGTCTGTTAACACTAGCTTTCAATGTACTCTCTTGAAGAAAATCGATGCCTCCAGCAGAAGTTTTTGCAGCTGCTGTGTCTTTTCATATCATTATGGATTTTGCTGCATCACTTGAAGACAAAGGAGTTATCTATCTTTTTGATAATCCTTTATATATCCCTTAATAACTTAATCACCTCTCCTGCACTGTCAGCAGTTTCCCTCCAGTTGCCTGGTTGTAGTTAAAGCTATAATTTTATTTGTGGTATTTATTTTGTTAGTTCCTCTTTAGATTCACTGTTACAAACGCCAAGAAGTCTCATGCTACTTTCAGTATTCTAAACAAAGTTGTCTCCTATTATTACAATGGGAACAAATAGGTATTCACTTTAGATTTACTTTTACAAACCCCAATAAGTCTGGGTGTAGGTTTGCTCGCTGAGCTGGTAGGTTCATTTCCAGACCTTTTGTCATCCTACTAAGCAATATCTTCAGTGGGTCTCAGGTGAACCACTGCTGATAATTCCTGTTTTCTATTTAATGTTTGGGGTTTCTTTGGTTGGTGATGTCATTTCCTGTGGTGAAGTTACTTCCTGTTCCTTTTCTCAGGGTGTGGTAGATGGGGTCTAACTCGATGTGTTTGTTGATAGAGTTCTGGTTGGAATGCCATTCTTCCAGGAATTATCATGTGTGTCTTTGTTTGGCTTTTCCTAGGATGGATGTGTTGTCCCAGTCGAAGTGGTGTCCTTCCTTATCTGTATGTATGCATATTAGTGAGAAATAACATCACCAACCCAAATATATAAATAGAAAGCAAGCATTATCAGCATATAGGAAGTAGCAAATTATATGAGGTAATGCAGCACCTGCAAACTTCCCTCCAAACTGTACACTATCATAACTTGGAAAAATATCACCATTCCATCACTCTTACTTGGTCAAATACATGGAACTTCCTTCCTGATGGCACTGTGGACGTACACTGTATGAACTGCAGATTTTCAAGAAGATTACTGGTTAACTTCTAGAGGGAAATTAGCAATGGGCAACAAGCACTGGCTTTGCCAGTGACATTTACATCCCATGAAAGAATAGAATAAAATATGTTAAAAAATTATGGAATACACAATAAATGGTGCAAATGCTAAACAATTCCTTTATCTTTCGAGCCTCATGACTACAAAGAGAGATATTAACAATGAAATTCAACATTGTCTACAGTAGTTGAGATTATGTTGCTGGAAAAGCACAGGATGTCAGGCAGCATTCGAGGAGTAGGAAAAGCGACGTTTCGGACTGGAGCACTTCATCAGGAATCAGTCCTTATAAAGGGCTCCAGCCCAAAACATCGCTTTTCCTGCTCCTCGGAAACTGCCTGACCTGCTGTGCTTTTCCAGCAACACACTCTGAACTCTGATCTCCAGCATCTGCAGACGTCACTGTCTCCCATTATGTACGGTATACCAGCCCAGCCTTTGGCCTTCTGAGTAACGGAATGTTTGATGACAAAGACCTCAAATTCAACACCAAAGTCATGGTCTAAGTGGTAGTAGTGTTATCAGCCCTTTTGTATGCATTGGAAACTGGGACAATGTATAGTATACATCCTAAATCCCTAGAGAACTTTGTATGTGCAAAAACCTGCAAATCCACTGTCAGGATAAGTGTTCCAATACCCATGTTCTCGCTCAGACCAATATTGTTTCTGGTTAAAGTCAATCAGCTGTGTCGATTTGCCACTTCATTGTGTGCCTGACACTCAGCTTCCAATACAAGTTCTCTATCATGTGATCTGTATGGCGAGCATTTATTAGAAGGACAGAGGAAACACTTCAAGGATGATCTTAAAGTCTCCCTGAGAGGAGCGGGATACTACAATATTTCCCACCCCGCCCCAACCTGATTCAGAGGAATCTCAAGCCCAAGACCACCAACTTAGACTAACATTGCAAAAGTGCCAACAATGATAAATTTGTATCACATATTATTAACATTCCTGGATGTGGATTTTTTTTAAAATAAGGCATGTAGATTTTCATTAGTTTCTGAAAGTTTTGTTTTAAAAAAGGTCAAGAATTTTGCACTGTCCCAAGTACAACATTTCTAAGAGGTCATGCGATTTCAGTCAACAGTCTGGGCGAACCATAGAATCCTGACAATGCAGAAAGAGGCCATTTAGCCCATCAAGTATTCACCAACCCTCCAAAGACCACCCACCCAATCCTGTAACTCTACATTTACCGTCGCAAATCTACCTAACTTGAACATCCTTAGGCACTATGGGGCACTTTAGTATGGCCAATCCACCTAACCTGCGCAACTTTGGACTGTGGAAGGAAACCAAAGAACCTGGCAGAAACATGTGCAGACACAAGGAAAATGTGTAAACTGCACACATGCATTCACCCAAGGCTGGAGCTGAACATGTGTCCCTGGCATTTTGTGACAGAGAAACACATTTAAGATAATTAGTTTAGTTTTGAATTTAGAACTAAGTTTCAAGAACTCAGTTCAGAAGAACCTGGAGTTCATTTCAGAAGTGAACAGATTTTATCCTGCTATGGGAATCAAGATTTTATTTGAGTTGAACCAGTCACCTCAGCAGTCATGGTTTCTAGTTTCTGGAGCATCCATGATAGAGAATTTGGATAAAAATCTTCAACTTGTTAGAACTGAAAAAAATTAGACCATCAAATATGAGAAGCTCATACTCACGTATCTGGAAAGGAATTGTAGAACTGTCAACACAGTCCAAGTAAAAAAAAACTGAGGAAAGACTGAGAAAGGCTTAAAAAGCTGAGATAGAAATGATAATTCTCTGGGATTTAGACTGTAATGGATAACTTTGGAAAACTGGATGAAATTTTGTTTTGATGTTCATATTAAGACTTTTCTGTTTTCTAGCTTTATTTTTAATGTAATAAACTTGTGTTCTGTTGTTAAAGAATATTTGCATCCTTAGGTGAATATGTTCAGTAACTAACTACCAAGCTGACCAACTTCAGAACATAAACATATAATCTATCATAGTCTTTACAGGGCACTTAGCTTGGAGCAGCAGTCAGGAAGGCCCACAGCAGCTTCCAGGAGGCGTGGAGGGAAACAGTAGCGGGTAAGTTGCAGGAGCACTGCTAGAATCGAAAAGATGAGAGATTTAACAAACAGTCCGAGTCTTTTTTGATATCTCATTTCAGTTGCATCGCACTAAACTTTTGCTATAAATTTTGTGTCTTATGATCTTATACTTCACAAACAGTTGATGAAGGAGCAGTGCTCCGAAAGCTCGTGTTTCCAAATAAACTTGTTGGACTATAACCTAGTGTTGTGTGATTTTTAACTTTATACACCCCAGTCCAACACTGGCACCTTCAAATCATGTCAGAATCTTCAGTGTGGATCCTGTTGACATCATGACTTAAAAAGGAGAGAAATGCTCTGGATTGGTGAATACTGGGCACCTGACAATTACTGGTTAACCCTTTCTTATCCTACAAATTTAGAGCAGTGGGAACTGAGTTACAGTTAACCTTTTCATAATTTTAGCGATAGAGTAGGAAATCTAACAAATAAGTCTAACAATTCTAGTCTAAGACATTAATTGCTGAAAATGTGTTAGTGGTTAAAGCACAGCAGGTCAGGCAGCATCCAAGGAACAGGAAATTTGACGTTTCGGGCCAGAGCCCTTCATCAGGAAGCCCTTCATTAGGACATTAATTGTAAATTTGAGATAGCAAGAGAGACCAGCCAAGTGGAATGTGTAGCTTGTCAGCTGTGGAGAGTTCTCGATTCTGCTAGGGTCCTAGGTGAACACATGTGCAACCTGAAGCTGGTGCTCCAGGACTTGCAGCATGACCAACAGTTGGAGACACTGTCACAGTGAGGTGGTCACACCACAGCTCAATGTACTAGAGGAAAAAAAGAGAATTGATGACCATCAGACAATCCAGAAAGAACAGACATGTTGTGTAGGAATCTGCTGGGGTCCCACTCACTAACCAAAATTCCAATTTAGACAGAATATAGATGAAACAGAGACATGTCATGCTATAGGAAAGGAAACAAGTCTCTGTGAGTTCAGTTGTGTTGTGTCAAGAAAGTAAGGCAAGACTGGATGGTCTTTACATTAATGCGAGGTACAGGTTCTTTAGATGAGACGGGGGTGGGGGGTGTAAAAAGGGTGGTGGTATAGCACTATTAATTAAGGATTTAATTACTGCCATAAGGAGAAATGCTAACTTGGAAGGATCCTCAAATAAGGCTTGTTAAGAGAGCAGAGTTGAAAAATGTGGTGCTGGAAAAACACAGCAGGCCAGGCAGCATCCGAGGAGCAGGAGAATCGACGTTTTGGGCATAAGCACTTCTTCAGGATTCTCCTGCTCCTCAGATGCTGCTTGGCCTGCTGTGTTTTTCCAGCACCACATTTTTCAACTCTGGTATTCAGCATCTGCAGTCCTCACTTTTTCCTTGTTAAGAGGGCAGCCACTTTACTGGGAGTGTATTATCGGCTCCCAAAGAGTCAGTGGGAAATAGGGGAGTAAATATGCAGACAATTCAGAGAGATATGTAAGAGTAAAAATCAGATAATCATACAAGGTGATTTAAATTTTCCCAACATAAATTGGGATAATCATCGTGTTAAGGGATTAAAGGGGACTGATTTCTTGAAATGTATCAAGAGGAATTTTTTTTGTATCAATACATAGAAGGCCCAACAAGAAACAGCACAGTGCTGGATCTGGTTCTAAGGAAAGAAGCCAGACAAGTACTTGATATGACAGTGGAGGAATATTTTAGCGATAGCAACTGTAGCACAGTACAGTTCTAAATTTGTTCTGGACAAGGAACAGACAGCCTGCAAAAGATGGGGGAAGGCATACTTTATTAAAATAAAACAGGTTCTGGCCACAGTTGACAGGGAACAGCTCCCATGGGTAAGTCTACAGTGGAGCAACTGTGGGGAGCATTCAAAAAGGAGCTGGGAAGAGTACAAGCCCAACATATACCCATTAGAAGGAAATATAGGAGTAATAATTTCAGAGAACCCTGGGTGTCCAAGACAATTCAGGGCTGGATTAGGAAGAAGAGAAGGGCTTTTATCAAGTCCAAAGGGAACGATTTAGCTGCAGCCCGAGAGAAATACAGGAAGTACAGGAGGGAACTTAAGAAAGTATTTGGAAGACCAAAAAGAGGACATGAGAAATACTTGTGAACAGGAATAGGTAGAATCCTAAGATATTCCATAAATATGTTAAAGGGAAGAGATTAACTATGGAAAGAATAGGGTCTCATAGGGACCGTGGGGGGGGGGGGGGGGGGAATACCTGTGTGTGAAGTTGCAGGATATTGGAAGGATATTAAATTAAATTACATTAATACTTCTTTTCAGCTTTCATTCTAGAGAAGCAAACATAGGGATGGAATTCAGGAAAAAGCACTGTGAGGTTCTTGTACAGTTTGACATAGGAAATGGGGAGGTATTCGAGGCTTTGTTGTGATTAAAAACGGACAAATCTCCCAGCCCAGATGAATTGCATTCCAAACAGCTGTGGGAGGGAAGGCTGAAATATCTAGGGCTGTGACACAAATTTTTAATTCCTCTCTGGCCACGGGGCAAGTGCCAAATGACAGGATGGCTAATATGGTTCTACTTTTCTAGAATGGTGATAGAGATGAACCAGGAAATTACAAAGCAGTGAGTCTCACATCAGTGGTAGAGAAACTATTGGAGAAAACTCTGAAGAAGTGAATTAATACCCACTTGGTAAGGCATGGGTTAATTAGGGCTAGTCAGCATGGCTTTGCCAGAGGGAGGTCATGCCTCGCAAATTTGTTAAAAGTTTATGAAAAGTGATCAAGTGTGTGGATGAAGGAAGTTCAGTTGATGTAATTTATATGGATTTTAGCAAAGCTTTTGACAAGGTCCCACATGGGAGACTGATTGAGAAGGTTAAAGCACATGAAATTGATGGAAACCTGGCGAGATGGTTCAGAAACTGGCTTAGTAATAAGACACAAATAGTGGAAGAAGGCTGTTTGAGTGACAAGAGACTTGTGACCAGCAGTGTTCCACAAGGATTAGTACTTGGATCCTTATTGTTTGTTAAATATATAAATGATATAGATTAAAATGTGGGGGTAACGTTAAACAAGTTTGCAGACGCACAGTTATCGGCTTTGCTGTTTGAATTTTGTATTGCTGGACATCGGAGTGCATCTGGGAAATTTAACAAACATTGAAATTCACAACTAATCTTGGAGGAACTGTTGGGCGAAGTTCACATCACAGAATCAGATAAGTTAATTGTTGTTTTAAGTCTGTCCAAGAGAAAGGTTGCAGTAGTGGGTACAGTGGATTCTTTCTTGATTATTGGTTTTTGAAGATAAGTCTCTTGATTAAACTTAAAATATAAGCCATAGCTATTAATTTATCCTGGGGCAGTGTTTGGAGAGGAATAAGATGGTGTTATTTTCTGGGTCTGTAGATTGTAAAGGAGCAAAAATGGCCTTTGCAGTGATATGTACTTCTTGTCAGAAGTGGGAGTTTAAAGAGAGTTTAAGAGTTACTGCAGATTATATCTGCCATAAATGCTGTTGGATGTGAATCTTGTCAGATCAAGTGGATTGGTTGGAGAGACAGACAGAAGCGATGAGGAATTTGCAACAGCAACAGTATGTGATGGATGGCAGCTATAGAAAGGGGGAAAAGTCTCAGATACAGTCACATAGATAGGTTAACTCCAGGAAGGGTAAGAGGGAGGTAGGCAGCTAGAGCAGGAGTCTTTTGTGGATATACCCATTTCAAACAGGTATGCTGTTTTGGAAAATGTAGGGGGTGATGGATTCTCAGGGGAACGTAGCACAAACAGCCAATTTTCCGGAATTGAGACTGGCTCTCATGCAATGAGGGGTACGTCGGCTTCCAAGAGATCAGTTGTGTTAGGGGATTCTGTAGTCAGAGGTACAGACAGACGTTTCTGTGGCCAGCAGAGAAAAAGCAGAATGGTGTGTTGTTTCCCTGGTGCCAGGATCAAGGATGTCTCAGAGAGGGTTCAGAATGTTCTCATGGGGGAAATGGGCCAGCAGGAGGTCATTGTCCACATTGGAACCAACGACATTGGAGGGAAAAGGTTGAGACTCTGAAGGGAGATTACAGAGAGTTAGGTAGAAATTTAAAAAGGAGGTCCTCAAGGGTAATAATATCTGGATTACTCCCAGTGCTATGAGCTAGTGAGGGCAGGAATAGGAGGATAGAGCAGAAGAATGCATGGCTCAGGAGCTGGTGTATGGGAGAAGGATTCACATTTTTGGATCATTGGAATCTCTTTTGGGGTGGAAGTGATCTGTACAAGAAGGATGGATTGCACCTAAATTGGCAGGGGACTAATATACTGGCAGGAAAATTTGCTAGAACTGCTTGGGAGGATTTACACTAGTAAGGTGGGAGGGTGGGACCCAGGGAGATAGTGAGGAAAGAGATCGATCTGAGATGGGTACAGCTGAGAACAGAAGTGAGTCAAACAGTCAGGGCTGGCAGGAACAAGGTAGGATTAATAAATTAAACTTCATTTATTTCAATGCAAAGGGCCTAACAGGGAAGACAGATGAACACAGGGCACGGTTAGGAACATGGGACTGGGCTATCATAGCAATTACGGAAACATGGCTCAGGGATGGGCAGCTTAATGTTCCAGGATACAAATGCTACAGGAAGGATAGAAAGGGAGGCAAAAGAGGAGGGGGAGTGGCATTTTTGATAAGGGATAGCATTACAGCTGTGCTAAGGGAGGATATTCCTGGAAATACATCCAGGGAAGTTATCTGGGTGGAACTGAGAAATAAGAAAGGGATGATCACCTTATTGGGATTGTATACAGACCCCCCAATAGTCAGAGGGAAATTGAGAAACAAACTTGTAAGGAGATCTCAGCTATCTGTAAGAATAATAGGGTAGTTATGATAGGGGATTTTAACTTTCCAAACATCAACTGGGACTGCTATAGTGTTAAAGGTTTAGATGGAGAGGAATTTCTTAAGTGTGTACAAGACAATTTTCTGATTCAGTATTTGGATGTACCTACTAGAGAACGTGCAAAACTTGACCTACTCTTGGGAAATAAGGGCAGGGCAGGTGTCTGAGGTGTCAGTGGGGGAGCACTTTGGGGCCAGTGACCATAATTCTATTCATTTTAAAATAGTGATGGAAGAAGATAGACCAGATCTAAAAGTTGAAGTTCTAAGTTGGAGAAAGGCTAATTTTGACGGTATTAGGTAGGAACTTTCAAAAGCTGATTGGAGGCAGATGTTCGCAGGTAAAAGGACGGCTAGAAAATGGGAAGCCTTCAGAAATGAGATAACAAGAATCCAGAGAAAGTATATTCCTGTCAGGGTGAAAGGGAAGGGTGGTAGACATAGTGAATGCTGTATGACTAAAGAAATTGAGGGTTTGGTTAAGAAAAAGAAGGAAGCATATCTCAGGTACAGACAGGATAAATCGAGTGAATCCTTAGAAGAGTTTAAAGGAAGTAGGAGTATACTTAAGAGCAAAATCAGGAGGGCAAAACGGGGACATGAGATAGTTTTGGCAAATAGAATTAAAGAGAATCCAAAGGGGTTTTACACATATATATATATATATATATATTAAGGATAAAAGGGTAACTAGGAGAGAATAGGGCCCCTCAAAGATCAGCACGGCGGCCTTTGTGTGGAGCCACAGAAAATGGGGGAGATGCTAAATGAATATTTTGCATCAGGATTTACTGTGGAAAAGAAAATGGAAGATATAGACTGTAGGGAAATAGATAGTGACATCTTGCAAAATGTCCAGATTACAGAGGAGGAAGTGCTAAATGTCTTGAAACAGTTAAAGGTGGATAAATCCCCAGGACCTGATCAGTTGTACCCGAGAACTCTGGGAAGCTAGAGAAGTGATTGCTGGGCCTCTTGCTGAGATATTTGTATCATTGATAGTCACAGGTGAGGTGCTGGAAGACTGGAGGTTGGCAAACATGGTGCCACTGTTCAAGAAGAGCGGTAAAGACAAGCCAGGGAACTATAGGCCGGTGAACCTGATCTTGGTGGTGGACAAGTTGTTGGAGTGAATCCTGAGGGACAGGATATACATGTATTTGTAAAGGCAAGGACTGATTCGGTATAGTCAACATGGCTTTGTGCGTGGAAAATCATGTCTCACAAACTTGATTGAGTTTTTTGAAGAAGTAACAAAGAAGATTGATGAGGGCAGAGCAGTAGATGTAATCTATATGGACTTCAGTAAGGCGTTCAACAAGGTTCCCCAAGGAAGACTGATTAGCAAGCTTAGATCTCATGGAACGCAGGGAGAACTAGCCATTTGGATACAGAACTGGCTCAAAGGTGGAGACAGAGGGTGGTGGTGGAGGGTTGTTTTTCAGATCGGAGGCCTGTGACCAGTGGAGTGCCACAAGGATCGGTGCTGGGCCCTCTACTTTTTGTCATTTACATAAATGATTTGGATGCGAGCATAAGAGGCACAGTAGTAAGTTTGCAGATGACACCAAAATTGGAGGTGTAGTGGGCAGCGAAGAGGGTCACCTCAGATTACAATAGGATCTGGACCAGATGGGCCAATGGACAGAGAAGTGGCAGATGGAGTTTAATTCAGATAAATGTGTTGTGCTGCATTTTGGGAAAGCAAATCTTAGCAGGATTTATACACTTAATGGTAAGGTCCTAGGGAGTGTTGCTGAACAAAGAGACCTTGGAGTGCAGGTTATAGCTTCTTGAAAGTGGAGTCGCAGGTAGATAGGATAGTGAAGAAGGTGTTTGGTATGCTTTCCTTTATTGGTCAGAGTATTGAGTACAGGAGAAAATGTGTTGCTGGTTAAAGCATAGCAGGTTAGGCAGCATCCAAGGAATAGAAAATTCGACGTTTCGGGCATAAGCCCTTCATCAGGCTTATGCCCGAAACGTCGAATTTTCTATTCCTTGGACGCTGCCTAACCTGCTGTGCTTTAACCAGCAACACATTTTCAGCTGTGATCTCCAGCATCTGCAGACCTCATTTTTTACCTATTGAGTACAGGAGTTGGGAGGTCATGTTGTGGCTGAACAGGACATTGGTTAGGCCACTGTTGCAATATTGCGTACAATTCTGGTCTCCTTCCTATCGGAAAGGTGTTGTGAAACTTGAAAGGGTTCAGAAAAGGGCCGGGGAGTCCAGAACTAGAGGGCACAGGTTTAGGGTGAGAGAGGAAAGATATAAAAGAGACCTAAGAGGCAACGTTTTCACACAGAGGGTGGTACGTGTATGGAATGAGCTGCCAGAGGATGTAGCGGAGGCTGGTACAATTGCAACTTTTAAGAGGCATTTGGATGGGTATATGAATCGGAAGGGTTAGGAGGGATATGGGCTGGGTGCTGGCAGGTGGGACTAGATTGGGTTGGGATATCTGATCGGCATGGACGGGTTGGACCAAAGGGTCTGTTTCCATGCTGTACTCTATGACTAAACCAAAATTGATTTGTTAATATTGAAGAAAATGGTTGTAGTTTAGAAGAAGATATAGTTGGGTTGTTCAGATCAGCAGATCAGTGGCAGATGGTATTGAACCCTGACAAGTGTGAGGTGACGCATTTTGAAAGAAGAAATAAGATGAGGGAGTACCTAATGAATGACAGGACACTGGGTAGCTTAGAGGAACAGAGGGATCTTGGGGTATTTATTCACAAATCCCTGAAATTGGCAGAGCAAGTGAATAGGATAGCTAAGGATGAATAAGGCACACTTGCTTTCATCAGTTGTGGCATGAAGTATAAGAGTAAGGAGGTAATGCTGGAGTTGTACAGACCTTTGACTAGGCCACAGCTGGAGTACTGTATGCAGTTCTGATCACCTCACTACAGGAAGGATGAGACAGCACTGGAGGGGGTATAGAGGAGGTTCATCAGGATGTTGCCTGGAATGTAAAACTTGAGCCTTAAGGAGAAACTAGATCGGCTTGGATTAGAGTCATAGAGATGTACAGCAAACAGACCCTTCAGGTCAATTCATCCATGCTGACCAGATAGCCTAAATTAATATAGTCCCTAGCGAGTTTTGAGAAGATTTGTAGCTCAGGTTGATGTTCTGGATGTAGGTTTGCACGCTGAGCTGGAAGGTTCGGTTTCAGACATTTCGTCACCATACTGAGTAACATCATCAGCGCGCCTCCGGATGAAGCATTGGTGGTATGGCCCGCTTTTTATTTATGTGTTTTGGTTTCCTTGGGTCGGTGATGTCATAATCACCACAGGAAATTACATCACCACTGGAAATGGCATCACCAACGCAAGGAAATCTTTACATAAATAAAAAGCGGGCTCACTGACGATGTTACCTAGTATGGTGAAGAAACGTCTGAAACTGAACCTTCCAGCGAGTAAACCTGCATCCATAATCTAGTCCCATTTGCCAGCAACTGGCCCATATTCCTCTAAAACCTTCCTATTTATATACTCATCCAGATGCCTTTTCTGGCAGCTCATTCCATACACACCATCCTCTGTGTGAAAAAGTTACCCCTGAGGACCCTTTCAAATCTTTTCCCTCCCACCCCAAACCTATGCTCTCTAGTTCTGGACTCTCCCACCCAAGTGAAAAGACCTTTTCTATTTACCCTATCTCTGCCCCTCATGATTTAATAAATCTCTATAAGGTCACCCCCGGCATCTGACACTCCAGGGAAAACAATCCCAGCTATTCAACCTCTATTTATAGTTCAGAACCTCCAACCCTGGCAACATCCTTGTAAATCTTTTCTGAACACTTTCAAGTTTCACAACATCTTTCCTATGAGAGGGAGACCAGAATTGCACATCCAAACGTGACCTAACCAATGTTTTATACAGCTGCAACATGACCTCCCAGCTCTTATGCTCAATGCACCGACCAATAAAGGAAAGTAGAAAAGACCGAGGGGTACATGATTGAGGTGTATAAGATTATGAGTATAGATAGGGTGCAAAAGGGGCAGTTGTGATCCCTCTGGTTGAGGGGTCAATCACGAGAGAACACAGTTTTATATGAATGGGCAGGAGTTTCAAAGGGTATTCAGTAAAAACCTTTTTCACTCAGCGGTTGGTGGGAATGTAGAATGGTCTGCTCGGGAAGGTAGTAGAGGTTGGAAATCTTACAAATACTTTAAAAATACTTGGATGTACACTTGAAACATTCGAGGATATGGGACAAATGTAGGAAATTAGGATTAGTGCACCTTTACTGGTGGTTATGGTGGTTATGGTGGTGCAGACTTGATGAGCTAAAGGGCCTTTTCTGCACTGTATGGATCTATGGAACAAGTCAGGTTTCATTCTGGGATGTAGCTGAGATTTAACAAAGCTGGGCTAAAGTGAGTACTGCAGATGCTGGAGATTAGAGTCAATAGTGCGGTGCTGGAAATGCACAGCAGGTCAGGCGGCATCCAAGAAGCAGGAAAATCAATGTCAGGATGCTGCCTGACCTGCTGTGCTTTTTCAGCACCACACTTTTAACTATAACACAGCTGTTTTAAGTGTGTTTTGCAAGCACAGTCAGTGCAAGGTGCTGTGAAAATGCAAATATCCCATCCTTCCATTTTTGCAAATATTACCTGCCCACCCGTTGCAGTGTTTGTGGATCCAGTATTGGACCTTAGTCACAACAGTGGAATAGCAGAAAATCATCTTGATCCCAAGAGACTACCTAAGAAAACGACTAAGAATTTGAAAAGAACAGAGGAATTTTTAAGCACACATTGACAGGTTGACAAGGTGGTTAAGAATACAGATAGGATACTTTCCCTCATTAATCCTTCCTGAAACACTCTTATCCCCCATTATCTTCTCTAACTCATGAACTTGGAATCAGTCCTTGGAATCAGCAGAAAGGTAACACCTACTCCGACATTCCTGATGAACCCGTTCAGATCAGTTTTCCCTCGTGTGAATCTAAGGAAAGTGATAGGACTAGACAGAGGACTAGGCTGTGCACTCACAGCACGAGCAGATCAACTGGCAGAGGTCTTCTCAGACATCTTCAACCTCTCCCTGCAGCAGGCCACTGTCCCTGCCTGTTTCAAGAGGGTCGACATCATCCCTGTGCCTAAGAAGGCTTGTGCAGCATGTCTCAATGATTACCATCCAGTGGCCCTAACTTCAGTGGTCATGAAGTGCTTTGAAAGGCTGGTCATGGCATTAATCAACTCCAGCCTCCTCACTACTCTTGACCACTCCAATTTGCCTATCAGACTAACAGATCCACGTCAGATGCCATATCACTTACCCTTCACTCCTCCCTAGAACATCTTGACACTAAGGGCTATGTAAGAAACCTACTCATTGACTACAGTTCAGCCTTCAACACTATTATCCCCTTGAGACTGATTAGTAAACTTAGTTAACTCAGACCAAGCCCCACTCTCACAATCAGTGAAGACGAGGGACAATATTTCATTGTCACCAACACTCAACACTGGAGCCCCCCCCAAGGTTGCGTACTCAGCCCCCTACTGTACTCACTGTATAGCCAGGATTGCGTCACTAAATACCAGACTAATGCCATTTACAAATTCGCTGATGATACCACCATAGTCAGTCAAATCTCAGATGGTGACAAAACAGACTACAGACGAGAGGTGGAAGACCGGGTAAAATGGTGCACTGAGAACAACTTAGTTCTCAATACCGGCAAAACCAAGGAACTCATTATTGACTTTCAGCAGGATGTTACTCATGCCCCCCCTGCACATTAACAGCACAGAGCTGGAACGAGTGGAGAGTGTCAACCACCTGGGAGTGGTCATCCACAAGCTTTCTTGGACTCTTCATGTGGATGCACCTGTTACAAAGGCCCAACAATGTCTCTTCTTCCTCAGGCAGCTGACGCATAACGACGAATACCCTTGCCAACTTTTATAGGTGTGCTAATGAGAGCATTCTGTCTGGATGTGTCACTACTTGGTATGGCAACTCTACCATTCAAGATCGGAGAAGCTCAGAGAGTGGTGAACCTGGCCCAGACAATCACAAAGGCCAACCTCTCATCTATAGAATCCATCCACCAGGCCCACTGTCAAGGAAAGGCCACCAGCATTCTTAAAGATCCATCCCACCCTGGCAACGATTTTCTACAACCTGTACCATTGGGAAGAAGGTACAGAAGCCTGAACACACGCACTAGCTGGTTTCGAAACAGTTTCTACCCTACTGCTATTAGAAAACTGAATGGACTCACAAACTCTTAACATTCGCCTGTACCTGTGTTTTTATTTTTGCTGCTGCTTACCTATTATTTACCATCTATGCTACTTAACTATGTGATCTACCTGTATTGCTTGCAAGACAAAGCTTTGCACTGTGCCTCGGTACACGTGACAATAAGTTCGATTCAAATTCAAATTCAGTTTGCGTTCAAGTCCCACTTCATGACTTGAGCATAGAAAAAAAAATTTAGCCTGACATCCTAGTGCAGTCCTGAGGGAGAACTGTATTGTCAGAAGTGAAGTCCTTGTGTTGGATCACACACAAATGCAAGTTTCCCTCCAAGTCACACACTAGCCTACGTAGCCATTCCTTCATTATTATCAGTTTAACATCCTGGAACCCTTCCTAACAGCAATAACTGAAACATATGGCCTGTAGATGTTTAAGAAAGCGTCTTACTCTGGAACAGGCAAAAAAATACAACCCAGAATAGATGCCTGGGAGAGAAGTTCATTGTGCGCAAACTCAGAAGGAACTAGCAGCAGGGAGGAAATGCGCATGCGGCGACTGGAGGCTAATGGTGGCCAGTGCGCAGGCGTGTGTTGTGCCTCTGACACTGGATGAAATGTCTGCTGGGCTTCACCTATCTGCTCAATGTGGTAACTCTCACTTCATCTCAACTAACTTCTGGAGGCAGTATGCCAGTGAGTCTGGTCAGCGGGAATTGAATTGCTCCTGAATATGAACAGGGATCTCATGCGCCAGTCGGTGGGTTATCACGGGCCTGCCTTGTTATCCCTTTTGAAAAGTGAACAATACGAGAACCCAGACATCCAGAGCATTTCGACCGAGTTCCTGAAAACAGCGATTCATCACAGGTATACGGTCACGGTTTAATTAACCTTCACCATCCTCTCTCCTACTTCAGCCAGCAGTGTTGCAGGGAATGCTGTCAATCATAACTCAACTGCAACAAAAAGTGCTAATCATCCAAAATGAACCCCTGTAGGCCTGAGTCTGTTTATTTTGTCCCTGTTTGTTGGAAGGAGTTATCATGGTCGCGCAGCATCAATTTTACTTCGTGAACGTCTTTGCGATCGTCCACAGCTGTTCGTATATCTCCTAGTCCTGTTGGATTAATGACATTTTTAAATTTTTTACAATATTACCTATTACAGTGAATGACGGTCTACTGGAATAGATTTCGAGTCAACACTATATCGTCATAAACTTAGCTCTCGTTATTTTGCCGCTGCGTTTTTGCCGTGAAGTTGGCCTGCATGTAGGAAAATTGTATTTTTTTTCCCTCGGGGTGAACTAATATTTAAGAAAAAAACGCATCGTACGGAAAGGGCTGTGTGCCACAATTGGAAGGTTGACATGTGTCGAGAAGGTATTTTCTAATCAGAGTGTACCAGAGTTGTTATGGAACAGACAGGAATTGAACCTGGGCCTCCTGTCTCGAACATAGAAACTTTAGCACCATGTATTCTTTGTGATTATTTGGGACCTCTTGCTTTAATCATGTGTTTAAACAGACTCAGTAAACCAGAGATTGACGATAATATGTTTAGAAAGTGAAATAATGTTGATATTTGACCAGAGCTATCATAATACATACTGATTTGGTAAGTTCAATGTTGCCAAAGCTGTGCCAGAACATGCTACTCTCTCATTAGGTGGACAAATGGTAGTGATTTAACCTAAGAATCACTGTGCCTCAATAGGTGGGAATTGAGAGGGATAGTACTTGAGGGTAACCTCAGTTGGGGTAGGAATTGAACCTGGAGAAAGCGAGAACTGCAGTTGGTGGAGATCAAAGTCGAAAGTGTGGTGCTGGAAAAGCACAGCAGGTCGAGCAGCATCCGAGGAGCAGGAGAATCGATGTTTCGGCCATAAGCCCTTCATCAGAAATGGTAGACATAAGCCCTTCATTAAGAATTCTGATGAAGGGCATATGCCCAAAGCATCAATTCTTCTGCTCCTTGGATACTGCTTGACCTGCTGTGCTTTTCCAGCACCACACTCGGCTGGGAATTAAACCTATGCTGTTGGCTTCATTACATTGTAAACCAGCTGTCTAGCTAAGTAGCCCCTCTGTCTTTCTTTCTCTTGCACTCAGTAGTTAAATTCTGTTTTATTCTTAAGATTTAAAATGGTAGAGGAACTAGTGGTAGGGTTAATAACCTGTATATGACAAAGGAAATACTTTCATTTTGATCAAAACACATTGGGATGGCAGGCCAAGTGATGGTGTCACAATTGCAGCATGTGGGATCTCCTGGATACTTATGTGATCGAGGGCACAAACAGCTATAGTTTGCAGCATGAGCGGCTTTGGCTCGGAGTTTGAGCCAAAGTGGCAAAATTACGGAGCAGTTGTTTTGGTCAAGGAAAAGAGTGTGACAATAAGTGAGGCAGATGAAGGGATCTGGTGTGCAGGAACTTCATCCTTTGCAATTATCCAACATGTTTGAGGCTCTTGGATGAGTAAAGGCTGCAGAGTGGTTGAGCTAACTGACCATGGCACTGAGCTACAGCGATCAATTGAAGTGGGGGTGTAAAAATGATGAAGGGCTTATGCCCGAAACGTCGAATTTCCTATTCCTTGGATGCTGCCTGACCTGCTGTGCTTTAACCAGCAACACATTTTCAGCTGTGATCTCCAGCATCTGCAGACCTCATTTTTTACCCGTGTAAAAAGGAATGTATGTTTGTGGCAGTCAGTAGTGTAAGGTGGATTGACTGCTACTGCTTTCTGCAATGAGGAGAAAAGTAGAGGATAATCATATGATTTTAATCTGTATATGGACTAGAAATACAGCAAAAGAGTCTTGTGAAGCGTTCATAGATTTTGGGATATGTTCTGGAATCAAACAGAGCCACTATTCTTGACGAGGTATCGTACAAGATATGATTAATTAATGTTCTTGTAGAGAAGGTGCCCTAAAGCAGCAGCAATCATAACATGATTGAATTATACATTCAGTTTAAGTGAGAAGATTGGATGCAATGACTCATATTTCAACCTTAAAGGCAAATGTAGGGATATGAAAGCAGAGCTGGCTAAAGTTACCCAGCAAATTGGGTTCATGTTCAAACCAGTGCAGGAGCAGGTATTTAAGGGGCTATTTCAGAATTCACAGAACAGTTATCGTGAATGAGAAAAAAATTATAAGGGAAGGACCCACCATTCTTTATTCTAGTCTCCCGTTTCTGCCTGTCTCTGCACACAATCTTTAGAGCACTCATTAATCCAAGGTTGTGGATGTGAATTGGAAAAAATCTAATATTTGCTCATGCTTCGGGTAATGTTCCTTCTCTGTCCAGATGTTTGATTTGTGTTTGCATCTAGGACATGAAATACACAACTGTTATTATTACGGCATGAGAGTTGCTTCAAGTTCTGTTTCTAACATCACACTGCACAGTCATTTTGTTAACATTGTAGTACCTAAGCATTAGTTATCAGTAGTTTGAGAGTGAAAGCTGCATCTTGTTCTGCACCCCGATATCACCGAATGCTTTTTGCATCTTTACACAATTTTCATGTGTGTTGATTGGTGCATCTCTGCTGCAGCTCATCTTATCAGGATCTGGTTGAAGTCTTTTTACAGTCAGTATATTCACTTGCAATTCTTTTTGCCATCGAACCTCAAGTTCATGTGATGAGCTGTCCCAATGAGTCGCATTAGATTCTGTTTGTGGCTTGCGCTGGCTTCTTTCTCAAATTTCCGATTTGATAAATTATTAGATTATTTACAATTACTAACACTCCAGGAGGATCATTGACTATTTCATTCTGTCTGCATAGATACTCTTGAAGCACTAGAAATACCAAATGAAATGTGCAATATTTTCCTTTAGTTATTCAGACTGGGTTTCTTGCAGTTGGAGCATCACTGCTCTCATGCTGGACATGTTTATTTTTCCTTCATTTGTAAGCCTGTACTTTAGTCTTGATTTTCTGTTGGACCATTTGAAAATTATTCGTGTTAGGCCTGGACTTCCTTCATCATAATGCAAAGCTTTATTCATTCTTACGTTAGTACAGTCTTGCTGATGCTTGACAAGCTCTTGTATGTATCATAAGTTTTCTTATGTGTTTCTCTTGTTGTAGCAGATATTCTCTTCTAGTTGGAACCCAGACTCATGACTATTATATCACTAAGATCATAGGGTCATAGAGCATGGAAACAGATCATTTAGTCCAACCAGTCCAAGCCAGACATAATCCCAAACTCATCTAGTCCCACCTGCATGCTCCTGACCCATATTCCTCCAACTCTTTCCTATTTATGTACTTATCCAAATGTCTTTTAAAATTTGTAATTGTGCTTACATCCATCACTTCCTTAGGAAGTTCACTCCACAGGCAAACCACCCTCTGTGTAAGAACAGAATTGCCCCATGTCTTTTTAAAATCTCTGTCCTCGCCTTAAAAATCTTTCAATTGCCAAACTTTGCAACACTCCTCTAGATGTCTGTGCAGTCAATGTTCTCCCTCTCTTCCTCAACTCTTGTGTTAAATATGAACTATTTGTGAGTAACATGAATAGAACATTCAAAATTGGACAAAAGAGCTCAAACTCAGAGTGGCACTAGGCAATGCTATTAAAGAAAAAACACTTCCAAACAAATCTTATGACACTTGATATTAAAAGGTCCATTACCTTACTGACATTAAAGTGAAAGCATGAAAGGGAGTAAAATTTTGGTATGCAGTTCAGATGGAGAAGTGTGATTGACACCTGGGGAAAAATCCTTGACTTTGTGTTCTTGCAAATTCCCTTTCCTTTTAAAAAATCCTTGCACACATTGTCTCCCAAATCTGACACAAACCACATCCTTTGACTTTGACTATGATGACTTAAGCTTCCTAATCTTTGACAGCATTCGCTGACACAGTTGATCTCATGATCTTTCTGTAAAACTGTGTCTGGTCCCATTCTCACGATTACATTCATGGCCACAAAATTACCTGTAATGAATTCTTTCTTTTGACTCCCCCAAAATCCATCTTTTTCTCCCTCCTGTTTTTCATCTGTATGCTATCTATCATCCAAAGGCATGGTTTCAGTCCCCAGATGAATGCTTGCAACAGGTAACAGCTCTCAGTCATTCTGCTGGACATGCAGCCTTGCGTGAGTTGATGCTTCCATTAATAACGCACCAGAAACATACATAGAGCCATAGAGTCAGAGGGATGTACAGCACGGAAACAGATCCTTCAGTCAAACTTGTCCATGCTGACCAGATATCCTAAATTAATCTAGTCCCATTTTTCAGCAATTGGCCCATATCCTTCTAAACCCTTCCTGTTCATTTACCCATCCAGATGCCTCTTAAATGTTGTAATTGTACCAACCTATGCCCTCTAGTTCTGGACTAACCCACCATGGGAAAATACCTTGTCTATTGACCCTGTCCATGCCCCTTATAATTTTATAAACCTCTATAAGGTCACCCCTCAGTGTCCAACACTCCAGGGAAAATTGCTACAGCCTATTCAGCCTTCTCACTATAGCTCAAACCTTCCAACCCTGGCAACATCCTTGTAAATCTTTTCTGAACCCTTTCAAGTTTTACAACATCCTTCTGATAGGAGGGAGACAGAACTGCATACAGTATTCCAAAAGTGGCCTATCCAATGTTCTGTACAGCTGCAATGTGAATTCCCAACTCCTGTACTCAATACACTGACCAATAAAGGAAAGCATAGCAAATGCCTTATTCACTATCCTATCTACCTGCGACTCCACTTTTAAAGAACGATGATTCTGCACTCCAAGATCTATTTGTTCAGCAAGACTTCCCAGGTCCTTACCGTTAAGTGTATAACTCGTGCCTTGACCTGCCTTTCCAAACCACAGCACCTCACACCTATTTAAATTAAACTTCTGCTGATCTTCGGTCAGGTAACCCATCTGATCAAGATCCTATTGTACACTGAGGTAACCCTCTTCGCTGTCCATTACACCTCCAATTTTGGTGTCGTCTGCAAACTTACTTAGTATACCTACTATGTTCGCATCCAACTCATTTACATAAATGACAAAAAGCAGTGGACCGAGCACCGCTGGTCACAAGCCTCCAGTCCGAAAGGCAACCCTCCACCACCACACTCGTCTTATACCTTCAAAGCAGTTCTGTATCCATATCATTAGCTCTCCCTGTATCTCATGTGATCTAACCTTGCTAACCAGTCTATTATGAGGAACCTTGTCGAGCTCCTGACTAAAGTCAATGTAGATCATGTTCATCCCTCTGCCTTCATCAATCCTCTTTGTTGCTTCTTCGATCAATTCAATCAAGTTAGTGAGACGTGATTTCCCAGGCACAAAGCCATGTTGACTATCAGTAATCAGTCCTTGCCTTTCCAAATACATGTAAATCCTGTCTCTTGGGGTTCCCTCCAACAACCTGCCCACCCTCAATGTCAAGCTCACCGGTCTGTATTTCCTTGTGTTTTCCTTACCACCTTTCCTAAATAATGGCACCACATTAGCCAACCACCAGTCTTCAGGCACCACACCTGTGACTATCAGTGATACAAATATCTCAGCTAGGGGCCCAACATTCACTTCCCTAGCTTCCCACAGAATTCTCAGGTACACCTGACTAGGTCCCGAGGATTTATCCACCTTTATGCATTTTATGACATTCAGCACCACCAGCTCTGTAAATGAACATTTTTCACATCGATTTCCCCACCTTCTATATCTTCCATGTCCTTCTGTACAGTAAACACTGATTCAAAATACTCATTTAGTATCCCCATCTCCTGCGGTTCCACACAAAGGCTGTCTTTGAGGGGCCTTAATTTCTCCTGAGGTACCCTTTTGTCCTTAATGTATTTATAAAATCCCTTTGGATTCTCCTTTACCCTATTTGCCAAAGCTGTCTCCTGTCTCCTTTTTGCCGCGCCCCCCACCCCCCCGATTCCCCTCTTAAGTATACTCCTACTGCCTTTATACTCTTCGAAGGATTCACTCGATCTATCCTGTCTATACCAAACATATGCTTCCTTTTCTTTCTTAACCAAAACCTCAATTTCTCTAGTCATCCAGCCTTCCCTACACCTACCAGCCTTGCCTGTCACCCAAACAGAAACGTACTGTCTCTGGACTCTCGTTATCCTATTTTTGAAGGCTTTCTATTTTCCAGCTATCCCTTTACCTGTGAACATCTGCCCCTCCAATCAACCTTTGAAAGTTCTTGATTAATACTGTCAAAATTGGCCTTCCTCCTGTTTAAAACTTCAACTTTTAGATCTGGTCTATCCTTTTCCATCAATATTTTAAAAATAGAATTATGATCACTGGCAAAGTGCTCCCTCACTGACATCTCAGTCACTTGCCTTGCCTTATTTCCAAAAGTAGGTCAGGTTTTGCAACTTCTGTAGTAGGTACAACCACATACTGAATCAAAAAAATCTTCTTGTACATACCTAACAAATTCCTCTCCATCTAAATCTTAACATTGTGGCAGTCCCAATCTTTGTTTGGAAAGTTAAAATCCCCTACCATAACTGCCCTAGTGAGGACAGCACGGAACAGGCTGATGTGTTTGAACAGTTTGATGTTAAGAAGGAGGATATGCTGAAAAGCTTGGAAAACATAAAAAAGTTAAGTCCCCTAGGCAAGAGGGGATTTGCTGAAGGTTACGACAGGAAGGGAAAGAAGAGATTGGTGATGATCTTTGCATCCACACTGTCCACTGGAATTGTGCCAGATGATTGGAGGGTGGCAAATGTTATTCCCTTATTCATTAAAGGGAATTGGAATAATCCTGGAAATTACAGGCCTGTCAGTTTATGTCTATGGTGGGCAAATTATTGGAGAGGATTCTGACAGACAGGATTTATTTTACTTGGAAAACCATAGTGATAAGAGATAGTCAACATGGCTTTGTGAGGGGTAGGTAATGCCTCACAAGCCTTATTGAATTCTTGAGGATGTGACAAAACAGATTGATGTAGATAAACTTTAGCAAGGTGTTTGATAAGGTCCCTCATGGTAGGTTCATTTAGAAGTAAGGAGGCATGGGAAATTTGGCTGTCTGAATACAGAACGGCTGGCCCGTACAAGACAGGGGGTGGGTAGGAGATGAAAATTCAGCTTGGAGCTTGGTGACCAGTGGTGTTCTGCAGGGATTTGTTCTTGGACCTCTGCTGTTTGTGAGTTTTATAAATGACTTGGATGAGGAAGTAGAAGGGTGGGTTAGTAGGTTTGCCAATGACACAAAGGTTGGTGGAGTGGAGGGCTGTTATAGGTTTCAAGGGATGTTGACAGGATGCAGAACTGGGCAGATAAGTGGCAGATGAAGTTCAACCTGGAAAAGTGTCAAGTGATTTGTTTTGGAAGGTCAAATTTGAATGCAGGGTTAAAGGCAGAATTCTTGGCAGTGTAGAAGGACAGAGGAATCTTGGGGTCTACGTCCATAGATCCTTCAAAGTTGCCACCCAAGTTGTGAGGGTTGTTAGGAAAGTGTATAGTGTGTTGGCTTTCATTAGCAGAAGGATTGAGTTTAAGAGCTGCAAGTTAATGCTGCAGCTCTATACTGAGCCCTGGCGAGACCACACTTGGAATAGTATGTTTGGTTCTGGTCGCTTTATTATAGGAATGATGTGGAAGCTTTAGACAGGGTGGAAAAGAGATTTATCAGGATGCTGCCTGGACTGGACGGCATGCCTTATGAAGAGAGGTTGAGGGAGCTGAGGCTTTTCTCATTGGAGCGAAGAAGGGTGAGAGGCAACTTGATAGAGCTGTACAATATAATGAGAGTCATGACTTGGAGGCGCAGTGTTGGACTGAGGTGTACAAAGTTAAAAATCACACAACACCAGGTTATTGTCCAACAGGTTTATTTGGAAACACTGGCTTTCAGAGCGCTGCTCCTTTGTCAGGTGGTTGTGGAGTATAAGATCGTAGGTCACAGAATTTATAGCAAATGTTTACAGTGTGATGTAACTGAAATTATATATTGAAAAAGACCTGGATTGTTTGTTAAGTCTCTCATCTTTTAGAATAGGCATATTTGTTTCAGATTTTGTATATATGAATTCCAGAACTTTCTTAAAGTTACATTCTCAAATGAACTTTAACAATAGGTGCCATGTTGGCCTAGATAATGCATGGAAGGTTTGAGGTGCCCTGTGTGAGGCTGTCTGTGCTCCAATGTTCAGACTGATTCTAATCTAAAAAAGGGATGTACAGAACTTTGCATAGATTCGTGCAGTTTTTGAGCAAAGTAATTCTGCAAGTATAAATTCACCCCACAAACTCATATGTGTGTGTGCACATGTGGATGTGTGCACAATCATCAACAGACAGAACAGTTCCCTCCCAGTCGGAGAACACTTTAGCAGTGCGGGACATTCAACCTCGGACCTTCGGGTGACCATCCTCCAAGGTGGACTTTAGGACAGGCCACAATGCAAATGGCCGAGCAGAGGCTGATAGCCAAGTTCGGTACCCATGAGGATGACCTCAACCGGGACCGTGGGTTCATGTCACACTACAGGTGACCCCACTGCACAACAGACAGACGGATGGACACACAGACAGACACACACACACACACACACACACACACACACACACACACACACACTATACAGTCATGCAGACAATCTCTCTTTTATATGCTCACACATGAACTCCCACACTCTCACATGCACCCTCACAAAGACTTATGCCCCTTTACGCTCACACCCACACACATACATATATAGACACACTCTCACAGATACTCATACTCCACACGCACACATGGAACAGATGTTGCGTGACCTTGATAAGTATGTCCCTGTTGGGCAGGGGAGAAGTGATAAGATAAGGTATGGGAATCGTGGTTTACTAAAGAAATTGTATCTCTTGCTCAGTGGAAGAGGGAGGCCTATGCGATGTTGAGACGAGACAGTTCAGATGAGGTGATGGACAGTTACAGATTAACTAAGAAGAATTTAAAGAGAGTTAAGATGAGCAAGGAGGGGACGTGGGCAGTCTTTAGCAGGTAGAATAAAGGAGAGCCCTAAAGCTTTCTATAGGTATGTGAGGAATAAAAGGATGACGAGGGTAGGAATAAGGCCAATCAAAGACAGAAGTGGGAAGTTGTGTGTGGACCCTGTGGAGATCGGAGAGGTGCTAAATGAATATTTCTCATCTGTTTTCACTCAGGAAAAGGAGAATATTGTAGAGGAGAAGACGGAGATACAAGCTTTTAGACTAGAAAGGACTAGTAAGGAGGAGGCGTTATCAATTCTAGAAGGTATGAAAGTAGATCAGTCACTTAGGATGGATTCTGGGAAGGTGGGGAGGAGATGGCGGAGTCATCTCATGTACTCGTAATTGTCTACAGGGTTAGTTCTAGAGGACTGAAGGATTGGAAATGTTGTGCCCTTGTTCAAGAAGGGCAGTAGAGATGACCCAGGTAATTATAGACCAGTGAGCCTTACGTCTGTTGTAGGAAAGGTTTTGGAAAGGATTATAAGAGATCAGATTTAAAATCATCTAGCAAGCAACAATTTGATTGGAGATAGTCAACATGGTTTCATCAAGGGAAAATCGTGTCTCACAGACCTAATTGAGTTTTTTGAGAAGGTGACCAAACATGTGGATGAGGTTAAGGCAATTGACGTGGTGTACGTAGACTTCAGTAAAGCCTTTGATAAGGTTCCACATAGGCTATTAGAGAAAATGAGGATGCATAGGATTGAGGGTGATTTGCTGTTTGTCATTTTTATAAATGACTTGGACGCAGGCATAGGTGGATGGCTTAGTAAGTTTGCAGATGACACTGAAGTCATTGGAGTGGTTGACACTGTGGAATAATGTTGCAGGTTGCAGGAGGACTTGGGTAAGCTGCAGAATTGGGCTGAGAGGTGGCAAATGGAATTCAATGCAGATAAATGAGAGGTGATTCACTTTGGGAAGAATAACAGGAAGGACGAATACTGGGTCAATGGAAAGATCCTTGGTTGAGTGGATATGCAGAGGGATCTTGATGTCCATGTACGTAGATTCCTCTGGAATATTGTGTACAGTTCTGGTCGCCCCATTACAGGAAGGATGTGGAAGCATTGGAAAAGGTGCAGAGGAGATTTACCAGGGTGTTGCCTGGCCCGGAAGGAAGGTCTTATGAGGAAAGGCTGAGGGACTTGGGTCTGTTCTCATTGGAGAGAAGAAGGCTAAGAGGAGATTTAATAGAGACACATAAGATGATCAGAGAATTAAATAAGATGGACAGTGAGAGTCTTTTTCCTAGGATGATGACGTCGGCTTGTAATGAGGAGGCATAGCCTGCAAATTGAGGGGTGATAGATTTAAGACAGATGTCAGAGGCAGGTTCTTTACTCAGTGACGTAAGGGTGTGGAATGCCCTGCTTGCCAATGTAGTTAACCCAACTACATGAGGGTCATTTAAACAGTCCTTGGAAAAGCATATAGATGGTAGGATAGTGTAGGGTGATGGGCTTAGATTAGTTCACAGATTGGTGCAAAATCAAGGGCCTGTTCTGCGCTGTATTGTTCCTTGTTCTGTCTGACAGGAAGAGTACGTCACTCTACTGAAGGCCATCTTTGCTCCTTAACAAACAGACTTAGAAAATAGCTTGGTCTTACTACTGTAAAAGACTGCTTCTAGCTAACTGACTACCTATGTTTTATATATTTAATATTTAATCAAAAGACAGATCTTGATAAAACATAAAATAAGAACTCGTCTACTCACTGTTGCAGATTTACGGCAAGGTTACACTCAAACTATGCACTTAGCTTCTCCTGTGCTGTGAGCTCTCCCACATGGGTTCCTCCGAGGACAACTGTAAATTACACTGTTTATTAATTTTTCTTAGATGCACTCCGATATCCAGAGATAGTTGAACTCAAACAACAAAGGCAGTAGTTGTGCAGATTCACTACTGTGTTGGACAGCAGTGTCAGTTTCTTTTTCTGATCATGTGGTTTCTCCCTTTTGTGTCTTTCCCTCCTTTTTAAAGTGTTGTTTTGATCTTTATCCCCCACTGTTCCAAAACAATGCAACAGCTTATAAAACAGTAATTACTGCTCCTGGAATTTGAGGAAATCACGTCCAACACTTAAAATACCCCAAAAAAGGAGCAGCTCTTAGTGCCACAATTTTTTTCTGTCCTCCATTTTGGATTACCCAGAATCCTCAAGCCATTATCTTTATTCGTTTCACCAACTTTATTCCCTAGTCACCATTTAGATCTTCCTCCCCTGCTATTCTCTCAGATGAGACCAGAGTGTTCAAAATGTTGGTATTCTATTTGACCCTGAGCAGAGTTTCCATTCATCCCTGTGCTTGCTTATCTATTTCACTGCTAGTTTGCCAAAAGTTCAGTCTAAAAATTCTCATCCTTGTGTTCAAGTCCCTGTATTGACATGTACCCCTCTAACCTTATAATCTTCTTAGGCCCCTCTCTGTTCCCTCAACCATGGCATCTTGTATAGTTCCCATTTTCTTTGCTCCACTACTGGTTGCTTGCCTTTACAATCAAAGCCTTTGGCTCATGAATTCCTTCCAAAAATCAGTCTAACTCCCAGCTTTTCAAAATGCTTTTTAAAAGACTGACTGTTTTACCAAATACTGGATTAGTGGTGCTGGCAGAGCACAGCAATTCAGGCAGTATCCAAGGAGCAGCGAAATCGATGTTTCGGGCAAAAGCCCTTCATCAGGAATAAAGGCAGTGAGCCTGAAGCATGGTGAGATAAGCTAGAGGAGGGTGGAGGTGGGGAGAAAGTAGCATAGAGTACAATGGGTGAGTGGGGGAGGGGATGAAGGTGATAGGTCAGGGAGGAGAGGGTGGAGTGGATAGGTGGAAAAGGAGATAGGCAGGTAGGACAAGTCCGGACAAGTCATGGGAACAGTGCTGAGCTGGAAGTTTGGAACTAGGGTGAGGTGGGAGAAGGGGAAATGAGGAAACTGTTGAAGTCCACATTGATGCCCTGGAGTTGAAGTGATTCGAGACGGAAGATGAAGCGTTCTTCCTCCAGGTGTCTGGTGGTGAGGGAGTGGCAGTGAAGGAGGCCCAGGATCTTCATGTCCTCGGCAGAGTGGGAAGGGGAGTTGAAACATTGGGCCACAGGGCGGTGTGATTGACTGGTGCGGGTGTCCCGGTGATGTTCCCTAAAGCGCTCTGCTAGGAGGCGCCCAGTCTCCCCAATGTAGAGGAGACCACATCAGGAGCAACAGATTTTTTTTACCTCTGTTTTACCAAATAGCTTCCTCAAGTACTGATGTATTATATTGTACACTCGAAGCACCATAGCATACAACACCACAGGCCAAGTAGTTATGTGCTTGACAACCAGCAACACGATGGCCAATGGGCCTCCTTCCATGCTGGTGAAACTGTGAATTTAATCAAGCATCCTAATATTTCCTTGGATTTGTGTCAATTCACCACAGTAGAGGTACAATGTAAATGCAGCATCCTAATTACGAACTGCAAACTAAATTATGCTGTGGGCAATGTGATGAAAATAGTTTCCATTCCATTTTTACCTTAGCACCGTGTAATGCAATTTATTATTGTGATTCTAATTTTTTTTTGCACAAATTGTATGCTTTTGTAACTGCAAAAGCTGGGAATGGTTATCACAACTATGTCTACTTTTCAACTATTCCAATATATTAGTTTTAATTATGTTGTCCCTCTGAGCCCAGATCCGTCATTGGATGATGCTTTACTAAAGGCTGTTGGAGATTGACTTCATCAAAAGTTTACTTTCATCTATCAAAATGTGTTTGTTATAAATATTTTTAGTTTTTATTTAACATTGGTAATGTTAGTACATCATTTTTCAATTGTAGATTACACATTTTGGTGGTTAATTTGTTTTCTGTGACCCTTTTTATTCAAACTTAGATACAGATACCCATTGCCACCAACTAATCAGCAGTTCTCTGATCTTGCACAAATTGACAAAGGTAAACATCAATGTATAACACCTATTTACTGTAACTGACCCCAATCCATGACAGGGGCCCAATCCAAAACAAGGATATGGTTAGAAGGAATAAATGAAAGATTAATCTGAGTTGTATTTTAAGGAACATCGTAAATGAGAAGAACAAATAGTTGAATTTAGAAAAGGAATGTTAGTACATGAAATCTGAACAATGATTATCAGCAGAATGATGCAAAGATTTAATAGAATTTAAACTTTTGAAATATTGTGTGCAATTCTGGTCTTCCTCCTATTGGAAGGATGTTGTGAAACTTGAAAGGGTTCAGAAAAGATTTACAAGGATGTTGCTAGGGTTGGAGGATTTGAGCTATAGGGAGAGGCTGAACAGGCTGGGGCTGTTTTCCCTGGAGCGTCAGAGGCTGAGGGGTGACCTTATAGAGGTTTACAAAATTATGAGGGGCATGGATAGGGTAAAGAGGCAAAGTCTTTTCCCTGGGGTCAGGGAGTGCAGAATTAGAGGGCATAGGTTCAGGGTGAGAGGGGAAAAGATATTAAAGAGACCTACAGGGCAACTTTTTCACAGAGGGTAGTACGTGTATGGAATGAGCTGCCAGAGGAAGTGGTGGAGGCTGGTACAATTGCAGCATTTAAAAGGCATCTGCATGGGTATATGAATAGGAAGAGTTTGGAGGGATATGGGCCGGGTGCTGTCAAGCGGGACTAGATTGGGTTGGGATATTTGGTCGGCGTGGACAGGTTGGACTGAAGGGTTTGTTTCTATGCTATACATTTCTATGACTCTATGACTGTATAAAATCATGAGGGGCATGGATAGGATATATAGACAAAGTCTTTTCCCTGGGGTGGGGGAGCCCAGAACTAAAGGGCATAGGCCTAGGGTGAGAGAGGAATGATATAAAAGAGACCTAAGGAGCAACTTTTTCATGCAGAGGCTGGTGCGTGTATGAAATGAGCTGCCAAAGGAAATGGTGGACGCTGGTACAATTGCAACATTTAAAAGGCATCTGGATGGTTATATAAATAGGAAGGGTTTGGAGGGATTTGGACCAAGTACTGGCAAATGGGAGTAGGTTAGGTTGGGATATCTGGTCGGCTTAGACAAGTTGGATCAAAGGGTTTGTTTCCGTGCTGTACACCTCTTTTGAGGCCCTGTAGATTGACTAAATCACAATTATAGGCTCTGTTTCCGAATTGGGAAACTAGGAACCTATGTGGTGCTGTTGATCCTAAACCTTGTGAATATTTCTGCATTTTTTATGTGCATGTTACCTTTGCATACTATTGGAAGCAGATGCATTGAAAGTGCTATTTCCCTTTGAGTGGTTGCTGATGTCAGAGGTTAGATCGGTAAGTATCAATATTTACAAGATGTTCCACAGATCACAAGATTGAACAAAATCATAAATTAGACTTTGAAAAACAAATATTGCAGGTGCGAAAAACCTATGTAATAAAAGTAAACAGTTTTTAAAGTATTCAGGTTGGACAACATGTATAGAAAGAAAAACAGGATTAATGTTTGGATTGAATGTTTTTTTTAATCTGAGCTGGGAACAGTCAAAAATGTCCTAGTATTTGAGTAAGTGGTGGATTAGACGAGGGTAAAATCGACATGGCTGATCAAACACAAAGGGAGTTGAAAGCAATAACAATCTGCAGGTTGAGAGAAATCTTGGAGAAAAGAAAAGTAGACCTTCAAAATAGGCATTCGTAGGCTGTGAATTAGATGCTAATCGAAAAGGACATGTTGGAAATCATTGTTTAGAAAGTTCAGCTGCACTTGAAAGAAAACATCTATATTTGAATAATTTAATAAATACATCAACAAACTTTACTAATGACTTGTTTGTAGCTTCATTTATGTGTGAATATAAAAGGATCAACTAAGCCAGTGCACCCTTGTAATTGTAAAACTATTTATTTTGTCTGATAATAAATGAAATCTTCTATATTGAAATGCCTAGAGTCATAGAATTGTTCAGTGTGGAAACAAAACTCTTTGGTTCAACTCATCCATGCCAACTAGATATCCTGAATTAATCTAGTCCCATTTTCCAGTTTTTGGTCCATATACTTCTAAACCTTTCCTATTCGTGTACCCATCCAGATGCCTTTTAAATGCTGTAATTGTACCAATCTCCACCACTTCCTCTGGCAGCTCATTTCATATACACCCTATCCTCTGCATGAAAAGGTTGCCCCTTAGTTTCCTTTTAACTCTTTCCTCTCACCTTAAATCTATGCCCTCTGATATGGGACTCCCCGTCTCAAAGAAAACAACCTTGGCTATTCACCCTATCCACCCCCCTCATGATTTTCTTTAAACCCCTGTAAGGTCACTCTTCAGCCTCTGATTCTCCAGGAAAATAGCCTCAGCCTATGCAGTCTTCCCTATAGCTCAAACCCTCCAATTCCGGCAACATCCTTGTCAATCTTTTCTGAACCTTTCCAAGTTTACAACATCCTTCCAATAGGAGGGAGACTAGAATTGCACACAGTATTTCAATAGTGGCATAACCAATGTCCTGAACAGCCACAACATGATCTCCCAACTCTTGTACTCGATGCACTGACTGATAAAGGCAAGCGTTCTGAATGTCACCTTCACTACCTGTCTACCTGCGACTCCATTTTCAAGGAGCTGTGAATCTGTACCCCAATTCTCTTTGGTTGGCAACACTCCCCAGGACCCCGTCACTAAATATATAAGTACTGACCTGGTTTGCCTTACCAAATGTTACACCTCACATTTATCTAAATTGAACTTCATCTGCTGATCCTCAGTCCATTGGCCCATCTGATGAAAGTCCTGTTGTAGTCTGAAGTAACCTTTGCTGTCAACAACACTTCTAGCTTTGGTGTCATCTGTAAACTTACTAACCACACCTCCTATGCTCACATCCAAGTTACTAATATCAATGACAAAAAACAGTAGACACAAGACCGACCCTTGAAGCACACCGCTGGTCACACACCTCCAGTCCAAAAAGTGATTCTCCACCATCATCCATCTTCAAGCCAATTTTTTTATCAAAATGGCTTCCTCTGCCGTGATTCCATGTGATCTAACCTTACTAATCACTCTACCATGCAGAATCTTGTTGAATGTCTTGCTGAAGTACACGTAGAGGACCACCACTGTGCCTTCATCAATCATCTAGTCAGTTCTTCAAAAAAATCCAAGTTAGTGAGACACTATTTCCCATGCACAAAGCCACATTGACTATCCCTAATCAGTACTTGCCTTTCTAAGTAAATCCTGTCCCTCAGAATCCCTTCTAAAAACTTACCTATCACTGACGACAAGCTCATCAGTCTATTGTGCCTTGGCTTTCCTTTACTACCTTTCATGAATAATGATACCATACTAGCCAACCTTCAGTCTTCCTGCACCTCACCTGTGGCTATGGATGATATAAATATTTCAGCAAAGGACCTGCAATCAATTCCCTCGCTTCCCACATAGTTCTGGATACACCTGATCAGGTCTGGTGGATTTATCTACTTTTGTCTTTTAAGACCTCCACCACCACTCTTTAATCTGGACAGTTTTCAAGATACTACGGTTTATTTTTCCAAATTCCCTAGCCTCCATATCATTCTCCACAGAAAAATACTAATGCGAAATATTCTTGCGGTTTCACCATTAGATGGCTGTGTTGATCTTTAAGTGCCCTATCCTTTATCTAGTTACTCTTTTGTTCATCATGTATCTGTAGAATCTCTCTGGATTCTCCTTAACCTTATTTACCAAAGCTATCTCACGTCTCCTTTCTGGCCTCTTGATTTCCTTTTTGAGTATATACCTACTACCCTTCCTCCTCTTCAGGATTTATTCAATCCCAGCGATTTATACCTGACGTGCATCCTTCTTTTTCCTTGATCAGAGCCTCAATTTCTCTAATCGTACAGCATTCCCTACACCTTCCAGCCTTGCCTTTCCCCCTAACAGGAACATACTGTCTTTGGACTTTTATTATCTCATTTTTAAAGGCCTCCCACTTTCCACATGGCCCATTACCTCTGAACAGCCCCTCCAAATAAACTTTTGAAAGTTCTTGCCCAATATTGTCAAAAATTGGCCTTACTCCAATTTAGAACTTTAACTTTTAGATTAGATCTATCCTTTTTTTAACTATTTTAAAACTAATCGAATTATGATCACATGCTGAAGTATTATTTAATGCAGTTTAAGGATACATGTGGAATTGTTTTTATATTTTGTATTATTGTGCTCTGGTTACTTTTTCAAATGAAATTGTTGATCTCAATCAGTTTGAATTTTATGGTACACCAATTATAAATCTTTTAGAAGCAGTACATTATGGATAATTGGACCACATCTCAATATCAAGAATAATTGTTTTTAATGTCCTGTACTATTTTTTTGCAGAAAGGATAGAAGAATTGATAACATTGCTATACAGCAATTTGTTGCAAGAAAAGCAGACCTTCTCTTTGCCCCATCATGGAAGTCAGTGGCCAGAACTGATTTGAATGATGAAGACACTGAAGGTGGTGATCATGTAGCAAGTACATGACGTTGTCTAGAGCAGTGTCCTTTTTCATATTTCTTGAATTTTTCTTAAAGTTTAAACATTTGGAATATTTCTTCCAATTTTGTATAAGAAATGCACACCAATTAGATTAATATCTTAATTACTAATCTTTTCCACTTAAATTTTCTGAAGGATTGTTATTCTTTGTTCTTTCTTTAGCTCTCCTCCTTCCAGGTTCTCCAAGTCTTTTTATTTGAAGAAAGTTAAACCTCTGCCTTTATTGTCTTGAGGCAAATGGCAGGTTGTTGTAATAATATTCTAAAACCATCTCTGAGAGCAAGTTCTAGATTCAAGATCCATCTCAGAAAGTTGAGCACAGAATCTAAGCTAGCACTTTAGAGGTACAAACTTTCAAAAGAAACAATTGCTACATCAGTTGGACATAAAAGATCACATTGGCAATAGGGGAGGCAATGGCTTAGTGGTACTATTGCTGGACTGTTAATCCTATGCGATTCACTAATACCTTGGAGGGAAAGAAATGTCATCCTTACCTGGCCTACACGTGACTCTTAACTGCCCTCTGAGCAATTAGGGATGGGCACTAAATGCTGCCTAGCCAGTGATACCTTCATCCCGTGAATGAATTTGAAAAAACTTCAAGAAGACTAGGGAAGCCGTGGTCAACATTTGTTCCTCAGCTAACACTTAAAACAGATAATCAAGTAATTTAATTGGTTACTGGTTTTGGACTCTTCTATGTGCAAACTAGCTGGCATATTTTCTACATTTGGCTGTAAATTGCAGCCAAACGTACAGTTTTGTGAAAAGGAAATGTTGAGGTTATGAAAGATGCAATATGAGAGATATTTGTTTATTTCCTTTCTCAAGTAGTTTGAATGGAAAATACTCTTGGATATGTTGCTAAGATTAAGGCAATACAATTTGCTCTAAAACACTATGATCTAGGGCAGCACAGTAACTCAGTGGTTAGCACTGCTGCCTCACAGCGTCAGGGACCCGGATTCGAATCGCACTTCAGATGATTGTCTGTGTGGAGTTTGCATATTTTCCCTGTAACTGTGTGGGTTTCCTCCCACAATACAAAGATGTGCAGGTTAAGTGCATTGGCTGTGCTAAATTGCCCATAGTGTTAGCTGCATAAGTCAGAGGGAAATGGGTCTGGGTGGGTTACTCTTCAGAGGGTCAGTGTGGACTTGTTGGGCCAAATTGCCTGTTTCCACACTGCAGATAGTCTAGTCTAGTCTAATCTAATCTAATCTAGACATAAAATGGCCCCTTCTAGAGGAAGATATACAAAAGACACAATTGCATTTGTCATTCTTGGGTAACCTGAAGAGAAGTGGAAACAAGGATGGATTGAGCAGTTACTGTAATTGTTCAGATTCAGAATGTTAACCAAAATTTGAATTCCAATATTTGAAATAAATGTTGGGCTCATTATCACCTAAAACGGTTGACGTTCTAGTATGGTTAAGTATGTATTATGATAGAATCCCAATCTCTGTATATCCTGAAATCCTTTTTTTTCTTTTATAGACTATTATGCAATTATGCCTCCTATAGAGCAGCTGATGGAAGTGCCAAGTGATGACAAAAGACAATACTTTTTCCGTGATATTGAACGTGGGGATGTAGTGATTGGACGAATTACATCCATTCGTGATTTTGGGTTCTTCGTAACATTGATCAGCCTTGGAGGAGACCTTGTACGGGACATCGAATCATTGGAAATAACAGTACGATATTGTAACATGGGTTATTGTTAGAAATAATTAAAATTTTTGGAAATTATACAAATTAATAAGTTGTAACTGTACATAGAACATAGAACAATACAGCGCAGAACAGTCCCTTTGGCCCTCGATGTTGTGCCGACCTGTGAACTAATTGAAGCCCATCACCCTACACCATCCATCATCATCTATATGCTTATCCATGGACTGTTTAAATGCCCTAATGTGGTTGAGTTAACTACATTGGCAGGCAGGGCATTCCAGGCCCTTACTACTCTCTGAGTAAAGAACGTGTCTCTGACATCTGTTTTAAATCCTCTAAATTTGCAGCTATGCCCCCTCGTACAAGCAGATGTCATCATCCTAGGAAAAAGACTTGTACTGTTCATCCTATCTAATCCTCTGTCTGTGACTCTGTTAAATCCCCTCTTAGCCTTCTTCTCTCCAATGAGAACAGACCCAAGCCCCTCAGCCTTTCCACATAAGACCTTCCCTGCAGACCAGGCAACATTCTTATAAATCTCCTCTGCACCTTTTCCAATGCTTCCACATTCTTCCTGTAATGGGGCGACCAGAACTGTACACAATATTTCAAGTGAGGCCACACTAGTGTTTTATACAATTGCAGCATGACATCATGGCTCCAAAACTCAATCCCTCTACCAAAAAAACCTAACACACTGTATGCCTTCTTAACAAAACTATTAACCTGGATGGCAACTTTCAGAATCTGTGTACATGGACACAAATATCCCTCTGCACATTCACACTAGCAAGAATTTTTCCATTGACCCAGTATTCTGTCTTCCTGTTATTCTTCCCAAAGTGAATCATCTCACATTTAGCCACATTGAACTCCATTTGCCACCTTTCAGCCCAATTCTGCAGGTTATCCAGGTCCCCCTGCAACATTTCTCCACACTGTCCACCATCCACTGACTTTAGTGTCATCTGCAAACTTACTAACCCATCCACCTATGCCTGCATCCAAGTCGTTTATAAAAATGACAAACCGCATTTCTCCCAAAATAGATCCTCGTGGCACCCCACTAGTAACTGCACTCCAGGCTGAATATTTTCCAACAACCACCACTCGCTGCCTTCTTACAGAAAGCCAGTTCGTAATCCAAACTGCTAAATCACCTTTAATTCCATGCCTCTGCATATCTTCAATAGCCTACCATATGGAACATTATCAAAGGCTTTGCTGAAGTCCATGTACACCACGTCAACTACCCTACCCTCATCCACATGTTTGGTTACTTTCACAAAAAGAGACATGTCCTGCCGTTGGCAAAACCATATCGACTATCTCTAATCAAATTGTTGCTTGCTAGATGATTATAAATCCTGTCTCTTATCCTTTCAAAATCTTTCCTACAGCAGATGTAAGGCACACTGGTCTATAATTACCTGGGTCATCTCTACTGCCCTTCTTGAACAAGGGCACAACATGTGCAATCTTCCAGTTCACTGGTACTAAACATGTAGACAATGACCCTCAAAGATAAAGGCTAAAGGGTCCACCACCTCCTCCCTAGCTTCCCAGAGAATTCTCGGAAAAATCCCATCCAGCCCAGGTGACTGATTTACTTTCACATCTTCGAGAATTGATAACACCTCCTCCTTACTAACTTCAATCCTTTCTAATCTAACAGCTCCTATCTTAGTCTTCTCCTCTACAATATTCTCCTTTTCCTGAGTGAAAACAGATGGGAAATATTTGTTTAGCCCCTCTCCGATCTTCACAGGGTTCACACACAACTTCCCATTTCTGTCTTTGATTGACCCTGTTCCTAACCTAGCCATCCTTTTATTCCTCCCATATCAATAAAAAATGTTCTAATGCGAGTATGTCGGATGGATCAGTTTTTGTCCAAGGCATGCAGGAGGTTTTCCTGACACAGTGTGTTGAAGGGATGACAAGAGGGGAGGCCACAGTGGATCTGGTACTGAACCAGGTCAGGTGTTTGACTTAGTGGTAGTTGAGCAATTTGGAGAGAGTGACCATAATTCGGTTTGACTGGCCCTATTCCTAACCTAGTCATCCTTTTATTCCTCCCATATCTGTAAAAAGCCTGAAGGTTCTCCTTTATTCTACCTGCTAAAGGCTGCTCATGTCCCCAACTTGCTCTTCTAACTCTCTCTTAAAATCCTTCCTAGCTAGTCTGTACCTCTCCATCGCCTCATTTGAACCATCTCGTCTCAACATCACATAAGCCTAGGTGAGTGAGTTTTGCAGATGCTGGAGATTAGAGTTGAGAATGTGATGCTGGAAAAGCACAGCAGGTCAGGCAGTATCTGAGGAACAGGAAAATCGACACTTTGGGCAAAAGCCCTTAAGCATCCCTCTTCCACTTAACAAGAGATACAATTTCTTTAGTAAACCATAGTTTCCTTACCATATCACTTCCTCCCTGCCTGACACGGGCATACCTATCAAAGACATGCAATGCCTATTTCTTAAACCAGCTCCACATTTTTGATTGTCCCCATCCTCTGCATTTTGCTGCCCTATTCTATGCCTCTTAAGTCTTGCCTAATCGCAATATAATTGTCATTCCCCCATCTATAACTCTTGCCTTGTGGCATGTACCTATCTCTTACCATTGCTAAACTAAATGCAACTGAATTATGGTCAGTCTCTCCAAATTGCTCAACTACCATTAAAGCAACCACCTGACCTGGTTCAGTACCAGATCCACTGTGGCCTCTCCTCTTCAACACACTGTGTCAGGAAACCCTCCTGCATGCCTTGGACAAAAACTGATCCATCCGACGTACTCGAGTTACAACATTTCCAGTCAATGCGAGGGAAGTTGGTGTCCAATAATGACCACCCTGTTCCTTTCACTCTTGCCCAGAATTGATTTGCCAATCCTCTCATCCACATCCCTGGAACTTTGCAGAGGCCTATAAAAAAGTATCTCCCAACAGTGTGATTGCTCCTCTCCTGTTTCTAACCTCAGCTCACACCACCTCAGTAGATGAGTTCTTGTCAAAAGTTCTTTCAGCCACTGTTATACCATCCTTGACTAACAAAGTCACACCTCCCCTCTTTTACCACCTTTCCTGATCTTAATGAAAGATCTAAACTCTGGAGTCTACAACATCCATTCCTGACCTTACTCTATCCATGTCTCAGAAATGGCTACAACATCAAAGTCCCAGGTGCCTATCAATGCTGCAAGCTCACCCACATTATTCCGGATACTCTTGGCATTGAAATAGACACACTTCAAACCAACTTGCTGTCTGCCAGGTCACTCCTGTGACCATGAAATCCCATCCATGTCTTCCCTACTCTTATCCTCCTGTGTACTGGAACTACAACACACGTTCCATCCTCCTGCTGAGCTAGTTTAAACCTTCCCGAATAGCACTAGCAAATTTCCCACCCAGGATATTAGTACCCCTCTGGTTCAAGTGAAGACCGTCCTATTTGTCGAGGTCCCACCTTCCCCAGAATGGGCCCCAATTATCCATAAACCTGAAACCCTCCCGCTTGCATCATCCCTGCAGCCACATGTTCAGCTGATATCTCTCCCTATTCTTTGCCTTGCTATCACGTGGCATAGGTAACAAACCAGAGATAACAACTCTGTTTGTTCTAGCTCTCAGCTTCCACCCTAGGTCCCTGAAATCCTGCCTTACATCCCTATTCCTCTTTCTACCCATGTCGTTAGTACCTATGTGGACCATGATTTGGGACTGCTCACCCTCTCCCTTCAGGACCCCAAAGACATGATCCAAGACATCATGGATCCTGGCAGCTGGGAGGCAACACACCAACCATGAGTCTCTTTCATTCCCAACAAACCTTCCATCTGACCCTCTAACTATTGAGTCCCCAATGACTAACACTGTCCTCCTTTTCCCCCTTTCCCTTCTGTGCAACAGGGGCAGACTCTGTGCCAGGAGAGGGATAAGAGAAATTTTGAACATACTAGAGGGATAAGAGAATTTTCACGAAGACGTTACCAAAATTGCTGTCTGAGAAAATAATAAAACTTGCGTTGAAAATTAATCGGTTTCTTATCTTGTAAACAACTGGAAATATAAAAGAACGTTTGATAAAGAAACAAATCTCTTCTTATTTATGTTTACCTCAACTTGTGAGCAGCACAATCCAAATTGAATTACCCACGTCATACTGAGGCTTCTCATTTTTATCTGTTGTATAATGTCCATCCAAAATTCATTACTCTTTGGCCTACAATTAATTGAGTTTTCTTTACAAAGATTCAAATGTTTGAAGCCTCATGACTGATCTTTAAATTAATGAAACAAGCTTTTAATTTGTCCCTCTAAATTTTAAACATATGCAAAGAAAATTGCACGATGTATTGATTAGGTGTTAAATTATTACAGGCGCTTTGTCCCTTAAGAGATGTTCCTTCACATGGAAAACATGAAGATCCTATGTCTTACTTTCAAGTAGGAGATCTCATAAGAGGTAATGAAAGTCTTTCTTTTTTCGGGAAGTTGATGTTGACTTAAATGTGTTTCCAGTTTCCTCCATGTATTCTCTCTTTCTTTAATTTTTTTCAGCTGCCTTAAAAGATGTTGATCGTTATCATGAAAGGCTTGCGATAACTTTGCATCCTTCAGCACTTCCAACTCATCTTTCTCATTGGAAATTAGGTGTCATTAGTAGGGAAGATCTTCCTACTTATTACAGGTACAGATGTTCAATATCCAACTTCACAGTAAACGATAGTTAAGAGTGCTGATAACTAATGTTCCTATATACAGATGTATGAGAGTTTATCGTCTTAGTGAGATTTCACTTGGGTTGTTGTTACTGTGAAACTCTCTAATTGTCATTAGAATTCCAGTATTAAATTTTAAACATGTTGTAAATAATGAAAATGAAAATTACCCATTATTGAGATACTTCATTATTAGCGAGTTTTGAGAAGATTTGTAGCTCAGGTTGAGGTTTTGGATGTAGGTTTGCTCGCTGAGCTGAATGGTTCATTTCCAGACGTGGACCTATGCCTTACCACCCACTTCACCTTCAACAACAAAACTTACAAACAAACCAATGGAACATCCATGGGATCTCCAATATCAGGGTTCTTAGCAGAGGCAGTAATGCAGAGACGTGAAGAAGCTCTGCCAACTATCCAACCCAAACTCTGGGTCTGCTTCGTGGATGACACCTTTGTCATCATTAAATGAAACAAGTTAGAGGAAACCTTCAAGACCATCAATATTACCTTTACTGGCATAAAATTCACTATAGAGGAGGAAAACAACAAACTGCCATTCCTAGATGTCACAGTGGAGCAAACAGCCAATAGGGAGTTTCAAACCAGCATCTACAGAAAACAGCACATACAGACCAAATATTGAAGTACAGAAGCAATCATCCCAACACCCACAAACAAGGCTGCATCAGAACACTATTTCAATGAGCCAACACACACTGCAGCATAGAAGAACTACGCAGAGCAGAGGCAAATCATCTAAAACATGTATTCAAAAGAATGGGTACCCAATGAACACAATCCACCGATTTCTCAGCAACAAACCCAAACAAGCAGACAAAACATGTCCAGAAACCCTAGCCACTCTCCCCTACATCAAAGACATTTCGGAAATGACTGCCAGACTACTCAGACCCCTTGGCATCATGATAGCCCACAACCCCACCAAACACTAAAAGAGCAGCTAATGAACTTGAAGGACCCTGTACAGACAATAAGCAAAACTAATGTCTTTTACAAAATACCAAGCAAGGACTGTAACAAACACTACATTGACAAACAGGCAGAAAACTAGCCACCAAGATACATGACCACCAACTAGCCACAAAAAGGCATGACCCTCTCTCACTAGTATCCTCACATACAGATGAGGAAGGACTCTACTTTGACTGGGACAATACATCCCTCCGAGGACAAGCCAAACAAAGACATGCGCGAAAATTCCTAAAAGCGTGGCATTCCGACTGAAACTCTATCAACAAACACACCGAGTTAGACCCCATCTACCACCCCCTGAGAAAAGGAACATGAAGTGACTTCATCACAGGAAATGACATCACCAACCCAAATAAACCCAAATATATAAATAAAAAGCAAGAATTTTCAGCATTGCTTTGCATGAAGTCCACTGAAGATGTTACCTAGTAAGCTAACAAAATGTATGGAAATGAACCTTTCAGCTCAGTGAGCAAACCTACATCCAATACTTCATTATTAATTTTGAGATTTCATATTTACAAGCTTGTAAACAATGGCTAATTTGGAGAACTGAACAAATACCTAGACTTTTATTTTTAAAAGGACATTGGTTCTGTTTGTAATTTAGTGATGTAACATGACTTAAGTACTTGCCTGGACTTGTTTACTGGAAAGCACAACTGAGTTTAAGGCTTTGGTTTGAATATTATTTGGACTCCTGTTGGGATGCTGTCTTCTGAGTGTGAAGCTACCCAGCTCATTCCCTATCTTTTTTTGGGGGTGGGGGGGGGAAACAAAAAAATCTTTTGGAGATTCTGGTGTGGGAACTGAAGAGCCAATGCAGCTGTTATCCTGAAAGACCTCTGAATTCTTGACAATTTCTGGATGAACTGTATCTGCAGAGGTCCCAGTGACAACTGCTTGTGTTTAGTGTTGCTTGTCTGCTGTGTGAGGACACCAACTGAGAATCACGTTGAATATTTCATTTTTTTACAAACACTAATTTATTGGCCAAAGTGTCTCTTTTCCCCAAAATTAAACTCTGAAGCGAAAGCTCTTTGTTTTTCCTTCTAATTGGCTTGTGATTTGGTGTGCACGAAGTAGATAATAGGGTAAATATTAAAGCTTTCATATTTCAAACTGTGTTTATCAACTTTATATTTTTGCCAAATAAGCTCTGTTTTCAAATGAAATCAACCTAGTTGATGGACCATTATGTTGGTCTGAATCTCCTATAAAGTATGTGATTGGACATTTTGGTTACTGGGCAAAACATTTTATATTTATGTTGTGACTAGTAGAATAGTGGGATGAAAGAGAGAGAGAAAACTGCACTTCTCCATTTGGAGGCAGAAATCTCATGTTATTGTTACTCAAATAGTAAACTAAGACCCAGGTAACTTCCAAGGTTCGAAACACACCATGGCAAATGGTGGAATTTGAAATTGATGATAAATTTGGAATTAGAAATTCAGTGATGACCATTGTCAATTTACCTGGTTCACTAATATCCTTCAGGAAAGGGAACTGACATCTGGTCTGGCCTACATCCAACTTTAGATCAACAGAAATATGGTTAACTCTTAACTGCCCTTGTCGTAACATATTCCCTTTCTCCAAAGGCATCTTAAGATGACTATGTACACTAGCCCAGCCAGAGACAGCCACATCCCAAGAGTGAATAAAAGAATTCCTCAGTTGTGACATAAAACTTGGGACTTGAGGGATAACCCAGGACCAGAATTATGTAATTGGAAGTGGGGTAATACTTGAAAAGGATAAAATTCATATTGCCAGATTTGTGTGGGTCAAAGTAAAACTTGTGCTACTTGCATGCAATTGAATATGTACAGCAGCCTGGAATAGATTTTTTTTAACTTTTTGAAGGAATTGACTGCTGCGCAACTGCTGAGTGTGGCGAAACACTCACAGTTAACGATTCCAGCTAGGAAACTTGAAATTCAGAAACTATTAGATGGAAATTTGAAGATTTGCAGTGACAAAGCTAGAACAACAAGTAGAATCCATAGAAAAGTTTGCACAGGCACCAATTGGAAAGGAAGAAGCTAGAGTGAGCGTTTGAGAGGAAAAGGAGTATATATTTCAATAAGTGGAAAAAGAGGCAGCATATTTTGAGCTGAAACTTGAATTGCAGAGAGAAAGAAAAGGGAGAGGAAATGTTTTCCATGTTCTTTTAAAAAAAGGCTGTTTCTGACTCCAAAGAAAAATTTTAATCAAGAAAGAACTGACTCAAGCCCAAGACCTAGTGGAGAGCATCAGCAAGCCCACCTCAGATTTGATGAAAGGGGACACTGAAGCATTTTTAAAAAAGCTGATTTGAAACGAATGTCATGGCAAAAAGAAAACTTGATACTGACTGGCAAACTTTGAGATTTATGGCATACTTTGCAAAGAGACTTATACAGATTGAGATGGTGAAACAGGCTATTCTGAGTTTCTCTGATTTGGTGCCTGAGGTTTGAAGCTTTCAGAACCTTCAGAAGTAATCTGAACAGACTTGAGTCGAATTTGACACAGCAGACAAAGTAACTTCATAGTTGGATATAGGCATTAAAGCGAGAGACTGGACAATTAGGGAGAGAGACACATGCTTTCATTGTTAGAGGCAGAATGATGAGATCTAATGAAGTTAATTACAGAATTTAAAGAAGTGAAAAGGGGCAACTCTGGGTATGACTTTATCCACACTTAATATTGGTGTAAGAGAATCCTCTCTCTTTAAACAGCATCTTTATCACTTCAGTCCAGAAACTATTCAAAGTAACCGTAGTATCCTGGTCATATTAATACACAAGCCTAATGGTTAAACCAAATTCTGCATTCAGTAACAAATACAGTCTCCTGATTGAGGAATTGGGTGGAAGACCATTGATAAGTTGGCAGTGCCAGATTTTTTACCGAAACACATTTATCATGGTATTCTGGCAGGTTTCCTTTAATCCCCCCCGGAGCTAAAGAAATATTGTGTTTTTTGTCACCCAGACAATCTTTTCTAATACTCGGTGTTTCCATTTGGGCAGAAAAATGCCATCGTAACTTTGCAGAAAAAATGAATCAATTGTTAGGTTATGCTCCCAATCATATGATTGACCTTAATGTGCTGGTGCGAGATGACACTTAAAAGTACCGCTTGGTACATTGGAAGCATTATTGATAAAAATTTGCAATTGTTTTATCATAAAGGTTACCAAAGTGAACTTTAAAAAAAATGTAAAAAAAAGCCTTTGTTCAAAGACAGCAAAAGTACAAACATGAATTGATTTCCCTGTCCCTAAGACGAAATGAGATGTCAAGCTTTTTGGAGGTGTGTGGTGACTAATGGAATTTAGTATCAATTAAGGAATAGCTGTATGCTGTGGCTGCAAAAGAAAGCCAAGGTATTGTGGTCAGGGAGTGCCAACCATCTTTTGAGAGGGTGTAAGCAATATTGATTTTTTTTAAAAAGCTGTTAGCTGTTCCAAATTTGCCAAAGACTTTCAAGTTTGCGGTTGATGTTCATGGCTTAGGATTAGGTGCAGTCCTACATAAGGTGGGTCAGGTATAGAGAAGTGTGATACTTTTCCAAAAATCTAAATCTGCATTAAAGATAGTCCACAGTGTAAAAAAAAATGAGAGTTTGGTCAGGTTCTTAAACATTTTGAAGCATATGTCCGTCATAACAACAGAGAGACATTGGTGTATACTGTTCATAATCTTGCAGTCTTTGTGAGAAAAATTCAAAAACCAGAATGCTGAACTATTCAGCATAGTTCACATTTGCAGTCTTAGGTTAATAGAATCATGCATTACAGCCCTTTCAGTCCATTAAGTCTCCTGCCAAATGTCCTATCAATTAAAAATGATCAACATTGCAAGGAAACCATGTAATTGCTGAGGCTGTATATTGACTTAGTTTGCTTTGAATTAAGAGTACCATAGGTTGTACTGGATAAAACAAGTATAGTTAGGTGTAAAGAGTGAAAGAAAATGTGTGAATATATATTTTTTTAAAATTTGTTTTCTTTACATCTAAAAGTGACATTTCATTTATTCCATGGATGGAATTATGAAAATATTCTATAATTAATTTTATTGAGGCTTCATGTTTAAAAATTATGGACTGTTGGAGAGATTCCTGAACTTTTTTTTAAAATAAAAACGATATTGGAACCTTTTGTTTTCTGAAGGATACTTCTTGACAGTCACATGTCTTCAGCTAATTGTCTGGACTTGTTTACTGGAAATCATAAGCTTGGATTCATAGTTTTATTCTGAATTTGCTTGGATCTCAATTTGGTTGCTTGCTGATGAGAAGCAACTGAACTCTCACTCTACCTTTTCTGAATAAACCTTCTAGGACTGTTCAGTGTAGGACTTTTCAAATGAACAGATGCATTTATTTTACAAGCTATTGAACTGCCCATGATTTCTGAGCAAATTGCCTGCAAAAGTCCCAGTGACAACTGAATGTGTTTTGTGACCTGCACATATGCCAGGATGCTGACTGAAAACCATCTAGAAAGCTTCCTATGTTATCAATCTTTTTCTTCAAGAACAAAGTTAATCTTTAGAGAGGAAGTGTTTTAGTTTTTCTTGAATTGATGTGTCCATGCTTATGGTGGTTTTGGTGGGGGTGGGAGGTCCATTTAAAACTCGAAATAATTCTATTTTATTATATCAAACTGTTAATCAGCTTTACATATTTGCTAAATAAGTCCTATCATCATAATAGATCAGTTTTATTTATTAAAGAAACTTGGTTGATTGTTTTTTTAAATTCTAATCCTAATGTAGCTAAGGTATATAACTAGCCTTATTGATAATTGTGAGTAATGGAATGTGAAAGAGACAATACACTCCTCCAACCTTGGAGCAACGGATGTGTCATTACTCAAGTACAGAATGTGTCATAATTTCCCAGGATGTATTGTATCTTACTTTACAATTCTTTTATCGATTTGATTCTTTCCGAAAAGAAAATACTTTGCACAAAGGAAATGGAAAGAAAATTGCAGGTTATGATTTCATAATTTACTGTAACAAACCAACCAAAGTCAACATAATTCAAACAATAAATGGGTGACAAATATTTAAACTAAAAAGGCATATTTTGGTACAATTCGTTGATGCAACTCAGATATGCCCCTTCAGTTACAAGTGCTGTCATTATTTTTCACACAAAACTTGTAATAGAGTCATAGAGATGTACAGCATGAAAACAGACCCTTCGGTCCAACCATACATGTCGACCAGATATCCCAACCCAATCTATACCCACCTGACAGCACCCGGCCTATATCCCTCCAAACTCTTCCTATTCATATACTCATCCAACTGCCTCTTAAATGTTGCAATTGTACCAGCCTCCACCACATCCTCTGGCAGCTCATTCCATACTTGTACCACCCTCTGTGTGGAAAACGCTGCCCCGTAGATCTCTTTTATATCTTTCCCCTTTCACCCTGAATCTATGCCCTCTAGTTCTGGACTCCCCGACCTTGGGGAAAAGACTTTGTCTATTTACCCTATACGTTCCCCTCATAATTTTGTAAACCTCTATAAGGTCACCCCTCAGCCTGTGACATTCCAGGGAAAACAGCCCCAGCCTGTTCAGCCTCTCCCCATAGCTCAAATCCTCCAACCCTGGCAACATCCTTGTAATCTTATCTGAACCCTTTCAAGTTTCACAACATCTTTCTGATAGGAAGGAGACCAGAATTGCAAGTAATATTCCAACAGTGGCCTAACCAATGAAATGTACAGCCGCAACGTGACCTCCCAACTCCTGTACTCCATACTCTGACCAATAAAGGAACGCATACCAAACCCCTTCTTCACTATCTTATCTACCTGCGACTTCACTTTCAAGGAGCTATGAACCTGCATTCCAAGGTCTCTTTGTTCAGCAACACTCCCTGGGACCTTACCATTAAGTGCATAAGTCTTGCTAAGATTTGCTTTCCCAAAATGCAGCACCTCACATTTATCTGAATTAAACTCCATCTGCCACTTCTCAGTCCATTGGCCCATCTGGTCCAGATCCTGTTGTAATCTGAGGTAACCCTCTTTGCTGTCCACTATACCTCCAATTTTGGTGTCATCTGCAAACTTACTAACTGTAACTGTTATGCTTGCATCCAAATCATTTGTATAAATGACAAAAAGTAGAGGACCCAGCACTAATCCTTATGGCACTCCACTGGTCACAGGCCTCCAGTCTGAAAAACAACCCTTCACCACCATCCTCTGTCTTCTACCTTTGAGCCAGTTCTGTATCCAAATGGCTAGTTCTCCTTGCATTCCATGAGATCTAACCTTGCTAATCAGTCTCCCATGGAGAACCTTGTCGTATGCCTTACTGAAGTCCATGTAGATCACATCTACCGCTCTGCCCTCACCAATCCTCTTTATTATTTCCTCAAAAAATTCAATCAAGTTTGTGAGACATGATTTCCCATGCACAAAACATGTTGACAATCCCTCATCAGTTCTTGCCTTTCCAAATACGTGTACATCCTGTCCCTCAGGATTCCCTCCAACAACTTGCCCACCGCCAATGTCAGGCTTACTGGTCCATAGTTCCCTGGCTTGTCCTTACCATCCTTCTTAAACAGTGGCGCCACATTAGCCAAATGGTTAATCTGTGTTTCTAACTCTGCCTCCATTGTGTTGGATTTCATATTTCCCATTCAATTAATTCAGCCCTTGACTGAATTGACTAAATTCTGGCTGAATTCCCAGAATACCGTCAATACCAGCAAGGTGCACATCAATGTGGATGGCACAAAATTTCTAAAGACCATCATCCTTGCACTGTTTTAAGTGGATTGGTAAACCCTGGTCCCACTTCAACAGTGGCAGTGGGTATTGTCAATTCCCCAATCCTTCTCTTCAGTGCCTTCTCGTTCCCAGCTAGTAATGACAATCTCTGAGATAAGAATAAAGACATGCTTTATAGTCAGGATCTTTTCAAAGATTGTGAAACCAGAAGAGTGTTTTTGCAGAGAGCCCTGCTTGTTTCTACCTTGCATGAAGTTCCAGTATTCTGAACTGCCAAATTAAAAAAAAACATGCTGACCTCCATTCTGCTGCACTTAATTTTGTTTACCCCTTGTTTCATGGCTGTTCATCCTCAGAGCAATTTCAGGTCATATGGCCCTTAATGAAACCTAATAATATCATCACAGATTAATTGTCTTTCCAAATTCTCCGAGCCCACTTTCTTGTTTGGAAGATTGCACAAAAGGGAATAGAGAGTTTCCCAGCACATGGATCATTATGCACTTACTTAGTTGAACTGGATTGGAGTTTTAATTTATCTTTTAGTTCCTGCTCAGAATTCTTCCTATGATCTTCACAGAGGCCTAGATTTTCACTTGCCATGTTTGAAATTGCAATCCTCCACTGTAATAGCAAGATGGTGATGAAAAACATCATTGTATGGCTTTTTAAAAGGAGAGCTGGATGACTTTATTTTGACTAGAAAAACTATCTCTATGTTTGACTGGCTTTTCCATCATCATTCAATCCCTTTAAAGCATTCAGTTGAGTTTTGCAGAATAAACATTTGATGCCTAATATTTAGAGATTTGCAAAAGACAATCTCAATTATTCAGCGCTGTTAGTCAGAGATTACTAAACACATTGTACACTTCACAACGTACATTACTATTATAAAATAGCAAATTCTCCAAATTGGCATGAAATTGCCAAGGGCAGTATGTTACTATGGCATTAATTCTTCATTACTCTCAAAACCAAGTCTGCACTTTGTACCTCAGTAACATGAAAAAAGATTTGGTATTTTAGGTAAATGTTCCTGACTCTTTGGACAGTGCATGAAAATCTGCTAAGCTGTTATTGTTGTTATAGGGCTAATGAAACGCAGCTATGGTTCAAGGTAACTGCACTTGAATATTTCCCATAGTTTAACTAATGACTAAATACTCTGATCTGGCCTGTTATGTCAGACACAATAGTGCTTTATACATAGTTTCTCCAATCAATCCACATAACTTGAAATCCATCACAAAGTCTTTTCACTGGCTGGGAGAGTCTGAAACTAGAGGGTATTGGTTTAAGGTGAGGGGGTGAGATTTAAAAGGGATCCAAGGGGCAACTATTTCACACCGAGGATGGTATGTGTATGGAATGAACTGCCAGAGGAAGTGGTGCAGGCTGGTTAAATGATAACATTTAAAAGAAATCTGGATGGGTACGTGTATAGGAAAGGTTTAGAAGGATATGGGCCAAATGCTGGCAAATGAGATTAAATTAATTTAGGATATCTGGTCGGCATGGATGAGTTGGACCAAAGGGCCTGTTTCTGTGGTGTACATCTATCTGATTCTAATTAGGAAATCGTTTTCATAAATCTTTTCTGCAACCTTGTGAGAGCCTTCACATCATTTTTAACTTGCATTACTCAGCTGAAACCAAAGAAATGCTGGAGAAACTAGCAGGTCTGGCAGCTATGGAGAGACGAACTGAGTTTATGTTTCAAGTCCATATGATAGTTATCCAGAAATTCTTCAGATCACTGTTCTCTACCTCTACTGAGGCCTTATCCATTTGACCCACCTGATACTCCATAACCAGACCAAGCAATATCATCGTCCTTGTTGGGTTTTATTTCTGTGTAGCAGTAGCTTTCACAACTCTGAGAGATTAAAAGTGCTACAAAACCAATTAAGTTACTTTAAGTGTACTCACTGATATGATGTAGGAAATATTGCAAACAATTAAATTTGACTGTGACAGGAGTACTTCACTACTTGCATTGAATACGTTATTTGCTTCCCTTGTTTTGACGTTTAATGGGCACTTGATATGCTTTTCTGCTTATTTATTCTCCGTCAAATGAATATGTCGGTATTGCTGACCATGTTTTGAGCTGAATTCCTACCACTGCATTTACATTTTTAAAATATTTTGCTCTCTGTCTGCAGGCGTAGTTCAACGCTAGGCAATCATGTTGCTGAAACATATGATACAATTTTACACCAAACACTTGGATTTGCTAATCCATCAACTGTTGAATATTTGCTGGGCAAACTTGGAATTAGTGAAATTGAATCGCCATCTTTGATGAGAGGGTTGCAGAGGTGAGATTTTGAGTTTTAAGAGCAACAATGTCTCTTCTAACTTTATCAGTTTAGAATTAGAGCTTTTTATAGTCTCTGCTGTTTAATGATCTTTGATCTTTAAGTTCAACTTGACCAAAATCTTAATTTTGCCTGTTTATCAGTGTCTAAAGACAAAGTGGTTGATTGTTTAGACTTTTATTTATTTGAGAAAACACTTTAATGTTAAAGATACGATGTAAGGATCATCCAAGGTGCTTCCCATACTTAATGTAAGGATATTAACAAAAGCCCATGGAAGCTAAATTGAACAGATGGGTTTTCATAGCATCATAAAATCATAGAGTACAGAGAAGGTCCTTCAATCCACAATTCTGCACTGCCAAAAATATACTACTACCTATACTAGTCATTCTTTTTCTGCACTAAACCCATAGCCTTGAATGTTATAACATTTCAAATGCTCATCCAAGTACTTTATGAAGGTTAAAAAAATCACACAACACCAGATTATAGTCCAACAGGTTTAATTGAAAGCACACTAGCTTTCGGAGTGCCGCTCCATCATCAGGCAGTTCCAAACCATTCATAAAGGTTGTGAGACTTTCCACCACCACTATCCTTCCAGGCAGTGTTTCCAGATTCCCAGTGCCCTCTAAGTGAAAATATGTTTTCCTCAATTCCACCCTCAACCTCCTGCCTTTAATTTTAAAATTATGCCTTCTTGATATTGACCCTTCCAATAAGGGGAACAGCTGATTCCTATTTGCCCTGCATAAGGCCCTCATAATCTTATACACCTCTATCTGATTTCCCATGCAGCACCCTGCCATCCTTCTGTGCTCAAGAAAAACGTTCAAACTTATCCAGCCACCCTTAGCTGAAATACTCCAACCCAGGCAACATCCTGATGAATCTCCTCTGCTCCCCCCCTCCAGTGCAATCACATCCTTCCTATCATGTGGTGACCAGAACTGTCCACTGTACTCTGCTATGGCCTAATCAAAGTTCTGTACAGCTCAAATCTAACCTTGCTCTTATAATCTGTGGCATGAATGATAAAGGCCAGTGTTCCATATGCATTCTTAATTATCCCATTAATCTATTCTGCTACCTTTAGGGATGTGTGGACAAGCACCTAAATATCCCTCTGTTCCTCTGAGTTTTATAGTGTCTTGCCATTCATTGAGTATTCCATTGCCTTGTTCTTTCTTCCAAAATGCATGACCTCCCATTAATCAGGATTAAATTCCATCTGTCACCAGTCTGCCTAGTTGACCAATTTTGCCAAGATTTTAAATAAAGCTTAGGCTGGAGTTTCAGGGAATAAGACCGTAGCAATAAGTGAAGCTGGTGCCATTCTTGCAGAAAAATATAGGAGAGAGGGTGGGAATGTCAGGTGGTATAAGCTTGTTGGAGTTGCAGAACAAAAATTGGAGAACATCATGGAGAACTTTGCAGAGTAAGGTTTTAAATGTAATGTGCTGAATAACAAAAAGAAAATGCACATCAGTGAGAGCAGTGGTCAGTGCCAGGGACTTGGGTTTGACTCCAGCCTTGGGTGACAATGTGAAGTTTGCATGTTCTCCCAGTGTCACCTGGGTTTCTGCCAGGTGTTCTGGTTTCCTCTCTCAATCCAAAGATCAGGTAAATTGTTCATGGTAAATCGCCCTGTAGTGTCTAGGGATATGCAGGCTAGATAGGTTAGCCATGATAAATGCGGGGTTATAAGGATAGGGTGTGAGGGCGGGGTATGTGTTGGATGCTCTTCAGACTGTTGGTGCAGACTCAGTAGGCCAAATGGCTGCCCCCTGTACTGTAGGGATTTGATGGTTCTATGAATGTGAGAGCAGAATGCACTTTAGGTAATTTAGGGCACCGTGATGTATATGGATAATGTATTCAGCAAGGATAGGATTAAAATTAGGGCTGTGAACTAGCAAGTTATTTCAAAAGGGAGAAGATTTATTGTAGTATTGATAAGCCTTTGTACACTTTTCTCAAAATTATTTTGCATCAATTTCCTATTAGCTGACAAGTTCCCGAGCCCAATTACTTTGAAGTGTATAATGTGTGCTTTTTTATACTTATGTAACACTTAATTTTAATTGTACACTTTAGCCTAGCACCATTGAAATGTTTTGTCAAACAGCCAGTGTAATGCAGTAGCAAGCTGTCTGATTTTAGGGTTTTTTGCTGGTATGGGATTGTGTTCAATGGTGACCAAGTTTAGTGTGTTGTGAAAATAACCTATTTAATGAGCATCCGCAGTAGCACAGTTCTAGGCAGCAATGCAGTCCAAAGTATTGTTTAACAGTAGCATAGGTTTTACATTTATTAAACATTTAGCACTATGGTATCACATAGTTGTATCTATTGTACACAAGTTTGTGTGACATCTGACATAGGGAAGCAGGAGATGGTTTAAGCACTTGCTAAATATTCGCTGTTACTCCTAATGGGATTTGAATGACTGTCTGGTCTGAGCTTGCATAATTAAGAGGTGTTAGTCCTTTTGTCTTTAAAGTTAGCAATATTAGTAAAAATACTAGACCCAAATGATCTAAATGAATGAAATTATATACGTACTGAATAAAAATATAGAGGATATTAAACTGATCTCCCATAGCTGGGTCATGAGATTTCATGTACTGTTGCTGGTTTTGACATTCTTACACATTCTTCCATGCAGCTTCATGGAAGTGCTGTTTTGATAGTAAGTTTCTTAAAGTGGGTAGCAGCCCTATTTAATATGTATTTAAAAAGTGTATACTCGTGGAGGAAACTATTAGATGTTCTGCAACCTATTCAGATCTGAGAGGCAGTTACTCAGGGCTAATGAATATTAAAATCTTTTCATAGTTTTGAGTTATGGAGACTTGATTGCGAAGATTAGCATTGTTCTGTGTAGGTTACAATCGTAACACTTATTCAGGGCTAAGACCAACAGAAATAGATCTCAACACTGCTTGCAGCATTGGGCTGATAAGAATTGGAAGATGTAGAGAAACATTAATGAGTTGGAATGGATGTTTAATTTAGTTTATCTTCTAAGATTAAGATGTACTACAAAAATGTGGTTTTATGAATGAGTGAATGGACATGCGAAATAGTAAACGTAGTGAGCTTGTGAATGAGTTAGTGAAGAGAATCATCATAATATCTCAAATCAAGAATATTGACTTTTAGTGGGGACAGTTTGACAAACATTGGGATTTGTCCTGTTGATCTCTGTTTGGAAATCTAGCCAAATTCCTCTGAAAGAATAGCACTATATTTCAGTCCTTGATATCATGAACAATAATTTCTGTTTAAGGAAGAGACCAATCAAAGATGGTAAAGTGTGATTTTCTATATTAAAACCATACACCATTTACTTGAATGGTCAGCTGTAGTTCTGCATCTTCCTATTTGTCTCCATTTTGAGAGTTAATGTCCAAGATTTATTTGTATTAATGATGGACAAGCTGTTAACGTTTGTCACTGTTATTCATCTGAATCTGACAGTATGTAGCTTGTACATGCACAGTTAAGTGTGGAAATCCAACCGTTGCTGTCATTAGCTCAGATTTCTAATAGTAATGATGGCAAAGCTCAGTGTTTGCTAACCTTTACTGGAACTGTCAGTCACTTCTATGGTTGCACATTTGCAGAGTTACTTAGAAATGCAGAATTTGCTGTCAGATTGTACACATCTATGGTGGTAGTGCTGATTAGTTCCTGCTCAGACTGTAATTAATGAAAATCAATTTAATTAATTGATAAGAGTTTGCACTGTTAATCTCATTTCAAAATAAAACTTTTGAAAACTATGTACTTTGTTGAATGAGGTGTAGCTGGGTTTGAATGATGTGTGAACATAATTATTGCAGAAAACACCCTTGATAGAGTTAAAAAGCTGGTTTTATATTTGAAGAATGTCATTTACAGGTACATTATTTCATATTTTTAAAACAATTTTTATTCCTGCATAACTGTTCTGCAGGCAATCTCTTTGGTTGAATTGACACTTAATAAATGGTAATTATTCTTCCTTTTTGCTTGTTTATGTCTAGAGATAAATTTGAAACTTCTTCTACTGATTTATACTTCAGTTATTTTAGAAGCATTTAGGTTCACGCAATGGTGTAGCTTCTGACAAAATGTTGCTGTGTTGTAAAATAATATGGCCTTTGCCCTCAAATATAAAGTTTATTGATCCTTTTCTTTTAACAGTAAAAACTTTAGAGGGGATGATTATGCTGCAGCCTTAAGGAAAAAACAGTCAGCATCTTGGGCATTAAAGTGGTAAGTACTTCGGACAAATAAGCATTTGGAAAATGGGGTGGGGAGAGAACACTTTCAGAGCCTCTCCCAATTTATTTTATGAATGTTTCTTCAATCAAACTAGTCGAAGACACTCATTCAGATTTTACTTACTTATGGGTTGGGTCTTTTGTCAGTTCTAAGGTATATTACCTGCAGTAAGCTCTGCTACCAGTGACATTGGTGTGTAATAGAATTCTCTGATTTACTTCTTAGGCAGATTGGGATGGGATTTCTGCATCTACTCTGTAAGTCTCCTACAAATCTTGCATATTTTAATAGGTCTCCTCTTATTCTTATCTCTTGGAAGCGGCCTTGAGTTTGGAAGGTGCTGTCTGAGGATCTTTGGTGTGTTTCTGCAGTGCATCTTGCATATGGTACGCACTGCTGCGACTGACTGTCAGTAGTGGAGGCAGTTACCTAATATTGTGGATGTGGTGCTAATCAGGTGGTTCCATGCAATCGAGTGGTTTCCTCTGCCATTTCTGGGAGATGGCTAAGAGTGTGCCACATCACTGTGGATCTGGAGTAACATAGAGGCCAGACCCCAGAAGATCTGCAAACCTGGATGGTTTTACTAATTATATAGTGACTGCTAACTTTTTATTCCAGACTTATTTAACAATATAAATGTAAAGTTACTGTGGTGTGATTTGAAGCCATCTCTCTGGAACAGTAGTCAAGAAGTCTGGATTACTAGCCCAGTAAAATAACAATTGCACAGCCCATTCAGGGATTTAAGCCCGTAACCTAATCTGACAATCCAGTTCTGAGCTGAGGGATTTCTGTACTCTGAGCAATGTTGTCTTTTGAGTGAAATGTTTAACTTTGTTTGGGTGTCGGAAAAGATTCTGTGCCACAAGCTTGCAGAACAGCAGGCAGTTTCTCCTAGACTTTTAAGAAAGGTGAATTGGTGTTGAAATGGAAGCAGTGGAGATTAATAAGAAATGATATTGGGCCTTAAAGAGTTAAATTACAAGGATGGATTGCATCATCTTAGTTTATAGAGGCTTATAAAATCATGAGGGGCATGATAGGGTAAATAGACAAGGTCTTTTCCCTGGGATGGGAGAGTCCAGAACTAGAGGACATAGGTTTAGGGTGACAGGGGAAAGATTTAGAATGGCGTGAAGGGCAACATTTTCACGCAGAGGGTAGTGTGTGTAAGAAATGAGCTGCCAGAGAAAGTGGTGGAAGTTGGTACAATTAAAACTTTAAAAAAGCTTCTGGATGGGTATATGAATAGGAATTTTCGAGGAATATGAACTAAGTGCTGGCAAATGGTGCTTAGATTAGATTAGGATATCTGGTTGGCATGGACAAGTTGAACCAAAGGGTCTGTTTCTGTGCCGTACATCTCTACGACTCTGTTCAACCTGTCCTCATAAGGCAGTCCCTCCATGCTTAGTATCAGCCTAGTGAATGTTCTCTGGACTACTTCAGTTACCAGTATGTCTTTTCTTGAATAAGGGTCCCCAAATTATTCACAATATTCCAGTTGTGGTCTGAGAGTGCACAGTCCTATCTTGGTTTATGATGTTTTTCTTTTACAAAAAGAATTGTCTAACAGTTGGAACTAGACAAAGTTATGAAACAAAATCATAATACAATAGAGACTCTTATAAAACATTGAAACGTACGTTTAAGAGCTTCTGACATAAACTTGAGTCAAAAGTCACACGATATCAGGCTGTAGTCCAACAGGTTTATTTAAAATCACAAGCTTTTGGAATGGTGCCCTTTGTCAGGTGAAGTGACAAGAGCACCCAGGCACAGACTTGATAATCAGAAAGATCAAACAATCATACAAATGGTATGAGTGGACTGTTGACAGGCTGAATAATAGAATATAGAACAATACAGCACAGAATAGGCCCTTCGGCCCAAGATGTTGTGCCGAACATTTATCCTAGATTAAGCACCTATCCATGTACCTATCCAATTTCCGCTTAAAGGTCACCAATGATTCTGACTCTGCCACTCCCACAGGCAGCACATTCCATGCCCCCACCACTCTCTGGGTAAAGAACCTACCCCTGACATCCCCACTATACCTTCCATTCTTCACCTTAAATTTATGTCCCCTTGTAACACTCTGTTGTACCCGGGGAAAAGGTCTCTGACTGTCTACTCTATCTATTCCCCTGATCATCTTATAAACCTCTATCAAGTCAGCCCTCATCCTTCGCCGTTCCAATGAGAAAAGGCCTAGCACTCTCAACCTATCCTCGTACGACCTATTCTCCATTCCAGGCAACATCCTGGTAAATCTCCTCTGCACCCTCTCCAAAGCTTCCACATCCTTCCTAAAGTGAGGCAACCAGAACTGCACACAGTACTCCAAATGTGGCCGTACCAAGGTCCTGTACAGCTGCAACATCACCTCACGACTCTTGAACGCTAACACACCATTGGCCTTCTTACAAGCTGTATCCACCTAAGTGGCAACTTTCAAAGAACTAAGAACATAGACCCCAAGATCCCTCTGCTCCTCTACCTTACTAAGAACCCTACCGTTAACCCTGTATTCCGCATTCTTATTTGTCCTTCCAAAATGGACAACCTCACAATTGACCGGGCTGAATTCCATCTGCCACTCCTCAGCCCAGCTCTGCATCATATCTAAGTCCCTTTGCAGCCGACAACAGCCCTCCTCACTATCCACAACTTCACCAATCTTCATATCATCTGCAAGTTTACTGACCCATCCTTCGACTCCCTCTTCCAAGTCATTAATAAAAATTACAAACAGCAGACGACCCAGAACTGATCCCTGCGGAGCTCCACTTGTAACTGGGCTCCAGGCTGAATATTTACCATCTACCACCACTCTCTGACTTCGACCGGTTAGCCAGTTCTCTATCCAACTGGCCAAATTTCCCACAATCCCATGCCTTCTGACTTTCTGCATAAGCCTACCATGGGGAACCTTATCAAATGCCTTACTAAAATCCATGTACAACACATCCACTGGTCTACCCTCATCCACATGCTTGGTCACCTCCTCAAAGAATTCAATAAGACTCGTAAGGCAAGACCTACCCCTGACAAATCCATGCTGGCTGTCCCTAATCAAGCAGTGTCTTTCCAGATACTCATAAATCCTATCCCTCAGTACCCTTTCCATTACTTTGCCTACCACCGAAGTAAGACTGACTGGCCTGTAATTCCCGGGGTTATCCCTATTCCCTTTTTTGAACAGGGGCACAACATTTGCCACTCTCCAGTCCCTTGGTACCACCCCCGTTGACAGTGAAGACGAAAAGATCATTGCCAACGGCTCTGTAATTTCCTTCTTGCTTCCCACATAATCCTACGATATATCCCGTCAGGCCCGGAGGACTTGTCTATTCTCAAGTTTTTCAAAATGCCCAACACATCTTCCTTCCTAACAAGTATCTCCTCTAGCGCTCCGGTCCGTTTCATACTCTCCTCTTCAACAATACGGTCCCTCTCATTTGTAAATACTGAAGAAAAGTACTCATTCAAGACCTCTCCTATCTCTTCCGACTCAATACACAGTCTCCCACTACTGTCCTTGTTCGGACCTACCCTCGTTCCCGTCATTCTCATGTTTCTCACATACGCATAAAAGGCCTTGGGGTTAGCCTTGATCCTACCCGCCAAAGAATTTTCATGCCCTCTCTTAGCTCTCCTAATCTTTCTTCAGATCCCTCATGGCTATCCTGTATCCCTCCAATGCTCTCTCTGAACCTTGTTTCCTCAACCTTATGTAAGCCTCTTTCTTCCTCTTTACTAGGCATTCAGCCTCCCTCATCAACCAAGGTTCCCTCACACGATCATCTCTTTCCTGCCTGACGACATATCATTCCTGATGAAGGGCTTATGCCCGAAACGTCGAATTTCCTATTCCTTGGATGCTGCCTAACCTGCTGTGCTTTAACCAGCAACACATTTTCAGCTGACGACATATCAAGGACATGTCATATCTGTTCCTTGAAAAAGTTCCACATTTCAATGACATCCTTCCCTGACAGCCTATGCTCCCAACTTATGCTCCTCAGATCCTGTCTTGCAGCATTGTATTTACCCTTCCCCCAGTTGTAAAACCGACCCTGTTGCACGCACCTATTTCTCTCCATAACCAAGGTGAAAGTCACAGAATTGTGGTCACCATCACCAAAATGCTCACCCACTAACAAGCCCATCACTTGTCCCGGTTCATTACCGAGTACCAAATCCCATATGGCCTCCCCTCTGGTCGGACAATCTACATACTGAGTTAGAAAAGCTTCCTGGACACACTGCACAAACACCGCCCCGTCCAATCTACTTGATCTAAAGAGCTTTCAATCAATATTTGGGAAGTTGAAATTGTCCATGACTACTACCCTATGGCTTCTGCACCTTTCCAAAATCTGTTTCCCAATCTGTTTCTCCACATCTCTGCTGCTATTGGGGTGCCTATAGTAAACACCCAACAAGGGGACTGCTCCTTTCCTATTTCTGACTTCAGATCCCCCTCGAACTGCCTTTCTGCAGCCATTATACCATTTCTAATTAGCAACACCACACCCCCTCCTTTTTTACCACCCTCCCTAATCTTACTGAAACATCTGTAGCAGGAACCTCCAACAACCATTCCTGTTCCTCTTCTATCCATGTTTCCGTGATGGCCACAACATCGTAGTCCCAAGTACCAATCCACGCCTTAAGTTTACCCACCTTATTTCTGATACTCCTTGCGTTGAAGTATACACACTTGAACCCATCTCTGTGTCCGCAAGTATTCCCTGTCAATGCTATCTTCTCCACAGCCACCCTACATTCTTGGACATCCTGAAAAACAGCTAACCTACTTGATGGACTACAAGTCCGGATCCCATCCCCCTGCCAAATTAGTTTAAACCCCCCAAAGAGTGCTAGCAAACCTACCTCACAGGATATTGGTGTCCTTCTGGTTCAGGTGCAACCCGTCCTGCTTGTACAGGTCCTACCTTCCCCAGAATGCAGTCCAATTGTCCAAATACCTGAAGCCCTCCCTCCTACACCATCCTTGCAGCCACATATTCAACTGCACTCTCTCCCTATTCCTTGACTCACTGTCACGTGGTACCGGCAACAACCCAGAGATGACAACTCTGTCCATCCTAGCTTTTAGCTTCCAGCCTAACTCCCTGAGCTCCTGAATGATCTCCCCACCCCTCTTCCTACCTATGTTGTTGGTGCCAACGTGCACCACGACTTCTGGCTGCACACCCTCCCCCTTAAGGATTCTGAAGACACGGTCCGAGACGTTCCGGACCCTGGCACCCGGTAGGCAACAAACCACCCAAGAGTCTCATCCATGTCCTCAGAACCGCCTGTCTGTCTCTCTAACTATAGAGTCTCCTATAACTAGCGCTCTCCTCCTCTCCCCCTTTCCCTTTTGAGCCTCAGAGCCGGACCTCGTGGCAGAGACCTGGTCACTGCAGCTTAACCCTGCTAGGCTGTCTCCCCCAACAGTATCCAAAGCGGTATACTTATTGTAGAGGGGAATGACCACAGGGGATCCCTGCACTGCCTGCTTCCTCCCCTTCCCACCTCTAACTGTTACCCAGGTACCTCTATTCTCTGGTGTAACTGTCGCTGCAGCTTCTATCTATCACACTCTCAGCCTCTCGAATAATTCTCAGTTCATCCAACTTCAGCTCCAGTTCCCTAATGCGGTCTGTGAGGAGCTGGAGCTGGCTGCACTTCCTGCAGATGAAGTCAGCAGGAGCATTGGTGGTCACCCCTACCTCAAACATCCTGCAAGAGGAACATTCCACAGCCTGCGCTGGCATAACTCTACACTTAGTCTCCAAAACAAGAACACTAAGTAGCTTACTTTTTTTTAGGTTAGAGGAGGAGGGAGGGTGGGAGACATGACACGTGTAGTGTCTCGGGTTCCTTCTCCACTCGGATAACAATCACTTACCTTCCTGACCGGCTTTGCGCTCCGACTTCACTTCTGCCCAGCTCCCGCCGCTCTCTCCTGCGAAAAAAGTAATAGGTCTCTGCAGATGATCAAGAGTGTCAGATGGCATGAGTAAATATCAGCAGCTGAATAACAAATGAAGGGATGACCTATAATCCAAATGAGGCAAAGAGATAATTACAAAAGATTAAAAATAAGGTGGTGCTGGAGCTAAATCAAACGACTGGAATAACCTGCTAGGTATAGGAGATGCATTCTGAGGGTCTAACCAAAGGAAAAAGTCATACAAAACAGTACAGACTAATTAAGATAGAGAGATCAGAACACGTTATAAAGCTAATGATGTCAAAACAGGACAGTAAGGAAGATTTTACAGAACATTATGGTGGGGTCAAATGTAATGTGACATGAACCCAAGATCACAGTTCACGCAATCGTTGTGCATACGGAACTTAGCTATCAGTTTCTGCTTGGCGATTCTGCGTTGTTGTGTATCTTGAAGACCAATTTGGAGGATGCTTACCTGAAGATCGGAAGCTGAATGATCTTATGCACCCCAGTCCAACATTGACACACACACATCTAAACTTGAGTGATTTACGAGCTTTGCAATGTGAAGTTGTCATTTTGTAAAATACAATAAGTATTGTTTGACTGCTGCCAGTACAATTATTTACAAACTATTTAGCATCTTGTGAAGTTTTAAGGGTAGTTGACCATTTACTTAGTGATGGCATATATTCCAGAAACAATTGCAGCACTGCACAAGCTTGCATGCTTTTGAAATTGACAGTAAGAAAATTACTAGTTAGTGCTTAAGCCAGAACTCTTGTTCTGATATTTAGAATTAGTATTTATGTAGATATTCAAAATGCCCATAAAATGCATGAGCATCATTGGTGTCAAGTTACTTGAATTATGTGAAATGGTTTGTGGAAATAATAAATATTTGATTCCCTCCTGACTTAGATTTGTCCTTCTTTCCCTATAGTGTCAAGACTGGGGTGGACCATTTTAAAGCGGGACACCATGTTGATGCCATGAATGAGTACAACAAAGCCCTAGAAATTGACAGTAATAATGTTGAAGCTCTTGTGGCTCGTGGTGCTCTGTAAGTTTGTGATAGGCTGTATGCTATTATAGTAACATTAGTTTGTCTGTACTCACATTAATATTGTCCAGTTTTTTTTGTTAGGAGTCATCCGATATAGATCCTTTTGGTGGTTCAAAGAATAAATGTACCATGTAGTGTTGTGCCAAGCCGCACAGATCATAAAAGTACCATATTTAATCAGTTGTCTGTCTTAAGTCAGCTAATCTTGGTCAGAGTGACACAAGTGGGAATTTTGCAGTTAGAAATAATACCTCTGCTTTAACTGGGCCGGATTTCTGCTTTTATTTGCTATCTAATTACTTTGTCTGAAGTATGTACATAAGTAGAAATGAAATTTGGGTCAGCTGAGATGATTTCACCGTTCAGTCTGTTGGCACTGCTGCCCATGCTTTTACTTCAGTGGCAATCTAAAAGTAGTATGGTTACTGGCAGATGTACAGCCTTGCCTAGCTAAGGCAGGGTAGAAGTAAGAAAGAGAAACTATTACAATTTTTCTCATAGCTTGTTTCTAATATTTCTATCTGTGACGTGAAAACATATCTTGCTGTGAATAACCTTGGAATTTATGCGTGGTGTGTATAATATCATGCATAATATCAAATTATCATCGAATCCCTACAGTGCAGAAAGAGGCCATTTGACCCTCTGAAGAGCATCCCACCCAGAAACCACGCCCCCCCCTCCTGACTCTATCTCTGCAACCCCACATTTACCATGACTAATGTACCTAAGTTGCACACCCCTGGATACTACAGCCAATTCAGCTTGGCCAATATACCTAATCCAACACCTTTGAACTGTGGGAGGAAACTGTGGCACCGGATGGAAACCCACATGGACACAGAAAACATGCAAACTCCATGCACAGTCACCCCAAGACCGGAATCAAATCCGGGTCCCTGACGCTGGTGAGGCAGCAGTGCTCATCACTGAGCTACCGTGCCGCCTTCGGTGTTAGGATTTTGTCATTTGCCGAAATAGCTTTGATTAAAACTCTAGCCAGGAGAAATTGATGCTGTCTCACTAATGTTAATTGGAAGGTCCAAAAATGTAGATGCTCTGCTTTTCTTAACAAAACAATGTTAGCAATGTGAGAATAGTCAATAATATACTCAGTAATAACCATTAAACTGTATTTTGTTAACATTTCTTTGCCATTTTATTTAGTTATGCAACAAAAGGAAGTCTAAACAAAGCTATTTCTGACTTTGACATGGCTTTGGAGACGTGCCCAACACACAGGAATGCAAAGAAATATCTCTGTCAAACTCTGGTGGAAAGAGGAGGCCAGTAAGTGAGAACACTTTGAATAAAACAAAACATACTAGTTAATTTCTCGTGGCATTATACTTAAGAAGTCAAAATCTAGAGTAGGTTTCTCTGCGAATCAGTCTATACGGCTGGAGGGATTAATTTGACTGCAGCATGGATTTAAAATGAGACGGTGGTATAGTGATAATATCACTGGACTAATATTCTTATGATGCAAGCTAATGTTTCACATGACAACTGGCGTAATTTGAATTCAATGCATACATTTTGGAATTAAAAAGCTAGTCTGTTAGTGATCACCAAGCATTTGACGATCGTCATAAAAATAAAATCTGATTCACAGTGTCCTTTAGGGAAGGAAATCTGCCATTTTCACCTGTTCTGACCTACATGTGACAGTATAGTTGACTCTTAACTACCCTCTGAAATGGCCCAGGAAACTAATCTGTTCAAGGGCAGTTAAGATGGGAAATAAATGATGGCCTTGTCACTTATACCCACATGTTGTGAAATAAAAAAGATGTTTCCATTTTAAACATCGTGCAATTTTAAAAGTTTATTGCTTTAATTTTATATGCTTTAGAGTTAAGTAAATAGCTAGTTTGACAAATCTAGAAGTGGAATTAATTTCCGCTTTGGAGCTTTTCTGTGGTAGACCCTGAGTACATGGTAGCTATGTTTTTAAGAAACTACATGTTCCAGTGCACCATGACTGGCAAGTATAATTAAGATGAAACAAATTTCTCTGGCAGTTTCCATTATAAATGGAGGTTTTTAAATTTATGATAGTTGGCAGTGGACAATGTTAACATTTGTATTTAGCTTTTTGCATAGTTAAGATAACTTTGATTTGAGTAATTAGCAAAGAGACTAATTTCTTCTCAGACCATTTGTTGGTCACTGAAATTCTGACATAGTGACGATAGAACAGTTCGAGTAAATGATTTTGTTGCAGTATTCCTTGCTAATTGTAACTCAGCTGACGTTTTTCTTCAACACATTGATAAAATGTGTCAATATAATCTGTTGCCAGTTTCACTTTGATGTCATTTGTAACAGCCTTTCTCTTCTGTGATCTGTTTGCATACATGAGCTTTTCCTGCCTCTTTTCAGATGTTTCCCCCCCTTTTTCGCTGGCACAGTTGCTTCCAGGTATTTCCTTTCACCCTGTGTCCCTGGCATTGAAGTGACACAGTCTTGCCTCTGCCTTCTGTTCTTGCCTTGGGACAGGTAGCTGTTGTTCAGACGCTCCTCACTGTTAGTGCCCCTTCTGAGCTCTCTGAGGTCCTTAGCTCCATCTAGTAAGGGGTTAATGGGTACAGGTAGCCCTGAGACTTAAACTGCTATTTGCACTGACAATATCTAGCACTCAGTGGTATTCGTTATCCTGCATGGGGAAACAATGTCTTTTGCATCTACCCTGTCAAGTTCGGTAAGAATCTTCAATATGGCTTCAATATCTTCAATATTCTTTTTAACACCAATGAGTACAGGCCCAATTTCCTCATCTGTCCTCAAAAATAAGCCCTCCAAGCCCAGAATCAAGCTGGTGAACCTTCTCTGAACTTATTGTTACAATATACATTTAAATGCTTCTTTGTTAGTATTCCTCAGTATTTTTCATGATCTAAAGTGTTCAAAGATGCAACGTGTACCATAAGTTTCTTAAGGTGGTGGCAGATTTTTAAAAAAGTTTTGAAATCATAATTATTATTTATTTACATGTTAGCTTGTTGGAAAATATAGAAACCAAATGCTTTGCATTATACTTAGAAAAGCTCACCTGTGCTCCAGCTCCATGGAGTTTCTAATTTGAATTTAGTGTCTCTTACGAGGTCTGAAATATTTTTGACCACCAACATAGATTCTCTCTTGTAGAATCTTGCCACAGGTCCTTCTCATATAGGGTTCTCCAATGTGAGGAGGTGATGGCCTAGTGGTATTATCACTGGACTGTTATTCCAAAGACCTAGAGCAAGTTCTGGGGACCAGTGTTTGAATCCTAACATGGAATTTGAGTTCAATAGAAATCTGGAATTAAGAATCTAATAATAACCATGAATCCATAGCTGATAGTCAGAAAAACCTATCTGGTTCACTAATGCCCTTGAAGGAGGGAAACTGCCATACTTACCTGGTTTGGCCTTCATGTGACTTCAGACCCACAGCAATGTAGTTGATTCTTAATTGCCCTCTGGACCATTAAGGGGGTAGCAATAAATGCTGGCCTAGCCAGCAACTCCCTAATGAATAAAACAAGTGCTTGGCTCTTTCATTTGTTGACTATCTCTTTGAGCTACCTTCTTGAAGCTGTGCTTGGAGTCTTGTTCCAAGCTGACTAGAATCTGCACTGTCCTTAATATGTTGTTTGATAGATCAGTGCCACAGTCACCTTGTGAAAGATACATCAGTCACAATGCTGCTGCTTTTCTCCTTTGGGATCTGAAGGACCTGACTGACTGGTTCAGTTTGGTAATAGATAAGAGTCCAACAAATTATCGTGTTTTGCTTAACGAGATGTAGTTATTTACATAGTAATAATCAGACACAAATATATAAATTAGGAGCAGGAGTAGGCTATGCAATCTTTCAAGCCTGCTGTGCTGTTATTATGATCATGGCCGATCATCCAACTCAGTATCTTGTTCCTGCTTTTGATCCCTTTAACTGTAAGAACTATATCTGATTCCTTTTGAGAACATTCAGTGTTTTGTCCTCAAACTGCAATTTTCTTGAGTTCATCCATCCCTTCCAGTATCTGATTTACAAGTGTTGCTGGAATATTACCTGTGTCATCTACAATGAAAACTGTTGTAAAGTATTATTCCTTTCACATGCCATATCCTTTATTTCCCATTATTAATTAGTCAGGCTCACTTTTCATAGGACCAAAGTTCACATTCTTAACTCTTTATCATCTAAAATATCTGTACTCTTTCTTTCTTTTCTATTTCGAGCTAATGTTCTCTCATTCATTAATAATTCCTTGTTTTCGTCACCGCTGTTTTTTATTTCTGTTGTCTCAATTTTTCCAGTCTACTATCCATTTTTGAGTGTTTTATGCTGCACCTTTAATTAACTGTTTAATTACCACAGATGGTGGGTTCTCTGCTTGGACATTTTCTTCCACATTGGGTTATACCTGTTCTGTGTATTCAGAAATGTCCCTTTAAACTTTTGCATCTCCGTTGACAATCTTTTTATCTCATTTCTGAGTTCACTTAGCTGTATCCATTTTCATACATTCATAATAGCCTTATTTAAGTTTAAAATTCCAGTCTTGGGGCTTACTCTTCTCTCTCTCAAAGTAATGTAAACTATTATAATCCTGCTACCTGAGGGTACCTTCTTGACAAGATTGTTAATTCTTTTGTTGTGCCAAACCAGATTCACGATAATTTGATTTCCAGTTGGCTCCAGAATATGCTGTTTTAAGACAATAGCTTGAAAAGTTCTATGAATTCCCCATCTGTACTACCTTTCTACATCTAATTTTTGAAGTCTCTATTTGAATCTCCCATGATTATCACTACATCTTTGTGAAAAGCTACCTTTATCTCTGTTTAAGCCCCCGTCCTGCTTTATGTTTACTATTAAATGACCTGTGTACGACTCCCACAAGTAGCTTCTTGCTTTTAATTTTTCTATGGAACTGCCTAGTTATTTTCATTTTTCTTTTCCATATCTAAACCTCCATCCTTTTTTCTACTACTTGGGCATTCTTCTCTGTTGTACTAAACCATAATTAACACAGCAATCTTTCTATCTTGCCCTAATGTTCGAAATGTTTCAGTATTTAGGTCTGTGTTATTCTGCAACCATGTCTTTGTAATGGCTATCTGATTACACTGAATTATTTATATTTCTTCTGAGCTCATTTGTTTTATTTTGAGTGTCTCCTGCATTCTATTCTGAACTTTTATTTCTATGCTTTTACTTTTGTACCTCTTGCCTTAATTGTTGATTTAGTGTGAAATTTGTACTCTCCAGGTGCATTCTGTTTATTATTTCCTATGTTAACACAGTTTTCTCTGGCCTTGGCTCTTAACTCATTTGAGATGTGGGTGTCACTAGTCGGGCCTGCATTTATTGCCCATCCTTCATTGCTGTTGAGAAATGACGGTGAGTTGCCTCCTTAAAACACTGCAGTCCATATGCTATAGGTAGACCAATAATGCAGCAAAAACAGTTGTTCCAGGATTTTCACTGTGTGACTTTTAATGAATGATTATATAGTTCCAATCAGGATGGCTTAGAGTGGAGCTTGAAGGTGATGGTGTTTCCATGTATCTTCTACCTTTGTCCTTCCAAATGGTAGTGGTTGTAGATTTGAAAGGTACTGGTGAATTTATACAGTGCATCTTGCAGATGGCTTGCTTTGTTGCCACTAAACATTGGACGTTAAGGGAGTGAATGTTTGTGGATATGGTACCAATAAAATTGGCTATTTTGGCATGGATAGTCTCTTGCTTCCTGGATATTGTTGGCGCTGCAATTATCCAGATAAGTCCAGGGAGTATTGCATTACACTCCTGACTTATGCCTTGTAAAAGGTGGACAGCTTTGGGAAATAAGGAGGAGAGCTACTCACTGTTGGATTCCTAGCCTCTGAACTGTTCTTGTAGACACGGTATTTATATAGAGCACCCAGTTGAGTTTCTGGTCAATGGGAGTGACCAGGACTTTTATAGAGGGTTTTTCTGTGATCGGTAATGCCTTAGAATGTCAAAGGTTGGTGGTTAGATTTTCTCTTGTTGGAAACAGTCATTGCCTTTGTCACATAGCTAGGCCTTTTTATTTTCAGAAGCTGTTCCTTGGCTCAAGGAGACTCTGTCCTTGATTTTTGTTCAGAGGGGTAAAACCAGGCTAGGCTCCGATCAAACTGGTTTGGTACTGAGATGAAAAGGATTTTGAGACTTCAGGCCAAAGTGGCCATGTTTTAGAAGTGACCTGTGGAATGATAGGGGAGTGGTCAGCTCTCTAGCTGAGCAGTTTAGTTCAGTCCAGTCCAGAACTGGTTGGGAGTTCAACAGTGTGCTGTGTGGAAACCGTCTTTTGCCCTTCTAACTTCAACCTATAAGTGTCTGACCCTTGTTTGTACTGTGTTTTAAAGGAGGTTTGCTTATTGGGACTGTCGTGTAGATTCGGGACAACATAATTAAGTCTAGTTTGGATAGACTGAGTTCTGTAGGGGTTCTCTATTCTGTTTTTTGTGTTTCATTGTGTAATTTGTGAATTAATTTTGTCTGTTTTAGAAACCTGATAGCTACCTCACTCCGGGTAATGTTCACTGTATATTTACCGAAAGTTATGGTCTGGATTGCCTGCTTAAGAATGTTTTGAGTGGTCTTGCCTAGTCAATAATACCTGGCATTTGTATGGCATGAATGTTACTTGGCAGTTGTCAGCCCAAACCTGGGTAGTGTCCAGGTCTTGCTACATTTGGACATGGACTGCTTTAGTTACACATCTTTTCAACTTTGATTCCTTGCCTCCAGGATTTAATTCAAAACTCTTTCTACTTCCCTAGTTAAGTGGCTCACTAGAATGATTGCTGTGTAGTCTCCAACAGTACAGCCCCACTTTACCCATTTTTGATGCCAGTGACCCACAAAGTGGAGCCCATTTCTGACACCAGTCTGTGAGCAACATACTCAGTTCTCTGATCTTTCTTGGCCTATGACAATTTGCTCATGCTTAAGTAATAATGCAACAATTAGTACCATTTGAGGTCCTGCTTTTTAATTTGGTGTCTATACTGACATAGACTGCACAATTAGATTCCATCCCTCTCATTGTGAGTTCCTTTATGTCCTAAACCCTTCTGGACTCTTGTTCCTTGCTGCAGAGAGCAATATCAAACCCCTCTCTGTCATCACATTCCTTCTTTCTCCTTTTTGTACAAGTTTCATTGGTATGATAAACATATTTATTGTATAAAGCATTGGCATGAAAGGGGTAACTCACAAACCTTTAGAAAAGCTCTGTGCACTGACAGGTAAAGCATTTGTGTCTGGAAGGAGCAAGTTAGCTTTAAGTAGTTGTTCAAGGTTATAGTTCAAAGTTAGTGCTTCTGTAATGTACATCCAGGAAGCACAGAATTGTTTGCTATCTCTTTTAAGATAATATTGTTTCTTACTTAGTATTAATGTAGTTGACCAGATTGAAGTTATGAAATGTGTTATTTTACAATTATTCATTAACCAAATTGTTACTCCTGCTTCTGCCAAAGACTCGATAGCAGTTTCTCCTTTACCACCTAATACTAATAAGCTCCATAGACTAGAATTATAAGCAAGTTGGTGGCATTAAATCCACCAAAGGAGGTCCTAGCAGAACCAGGTGCTGGCTGCAAGCATCTCTTAAATAATTGTAACTGAGAAAAAGGGAGAGCAAGATGGTATGTCCTTCTCCTTTGATATCTAGAACTGTTCTCTCACCCAAGTTGAGATATTGGGCAGTTCTTCTTGGACTCCTCAGCATTAACCGTTGTTTTAAATACTTTTTATTTCGTGATGTATTTTATTCTGCAAGTTATTTCAGAAAGCACAGTGCTGTATATTTGTAGTACAACATTTCAACTGGCATATTGGATTTTTCTCAACCAGGAACAACAGAGGATCCCAGCTTGGGGTTAAAATTGATTCCTCTGGAATCTGATTCATTAAAGTCACAGTTTTTGGTAATGCAACCATAAACTTATGTAATGACTATCTGTGCCAAGAATATAATGTGCACTTGAACTAATGCTTCAAATTCCCCAGCCTTCTGGGTTTTGTATAATTGCAGCATAATGTCTGTATCTTTAAACTCCAGCTCTTCAGATATGAAGGCCAGCATTTCATTAGCATTCTGGACTATTTTCTGCACCTGTTCATGGCATTTTAAAGAGCTGTGCACCTGAACCATTACATCTTGATAGACATGCACTGTATTTAGCTTTGTGCCTTTTTGAAAAAAACTCTGATCTGTCCTTTTTCAGTTTGAAATGGATAATGTCGCACTTGTATTAAAAATCATTTGCCACAACTTTTCCAATTTACCTAATCTGATGATATCCTGTTGTAACTTTATGTTTTCAACAACATAATGCAGTGCTACACAATTTAGCATTGTCACCAAATTTGAACGTTTACTATTGTATCAGTATCTAAGTCATTAATGAATGTTGTGAATAATTGACCCAGTACAGATCCCTGTGGGACACCACTAGTCACCACCTGTCAATTTGATTGGGAAATTCTTTGGGAAATATGATATAATTCTTCATTAATATGAAGAATGACACAGTTAAATCTGAGACTAGGGTCCTGAACTTAAAGAAAGCTAGTTTTGTTGGTATGAGGCGTGCATTGCTGAGAATAAGTTCGCCAAGGAAACTTAAGAGGTTGATGGAGGATAGGCAATGGCAGACATTTAAAGAACACATGGATGAACTTCAACAACTTTACATTCTCATCTGGCCTAACAGTGAAACGGGAAGGTAACTCAACCATGGCTAACAAGGGAAATGAGGGATCGTGTTAAAGCCAAATAGGAGGCATATAAATTGGCCAGAAAAAGCAGTAAACATGAGGATTGGGTAAAATTCAAAATTCAGCAGAGGAGAACAAATGGTTTAATTCAGACTAGAATATGAAAGCAACTTGCAGAAAACATAAAATTATAAAACATAAAAACTGACTACGAAAGCTTCCATATAGATATGTAAAGAGAAAAAGACTAGTGAAGACAAATGTAGCCCCTTGCAGTTAGAATCAGGTGAATTCATCATGCACAACAAAGAGATTACAGACCAGTTGAAAAAAAATACCTTGGATTTGTCTTAACTAAAGAGGACACAAATAACCTTCTCAAAATGCTAGAGGGCAGAAGGTCAAGCATGAAGGAGGAACTGTTGGAAATCCTATTAGTCAGGAAATGGTATTAGGAAATTGATGGGATTAAAACCTGATAAATCCTAAGGGCCTGATGCTCTGCATCCCAGAGTACTTAAGGAAATGGCCTTTGAAATAGTGGACACATTGATCATTTTCCAGCATTCTGTAGACTAAGTTCCAGTGGACTGGAGGGTAGCTAATGTAACCCACTCTTCCTTCTTTTTAAAAAGAAAGAAAATGGGGAATTATACCTGCTTAGCTTAACATCGATGGTGGGGAAGATGCTGGAGTCAATTATTAAGGATGCAATAACTAATCATTTGGAAAGTGGTGACCGAATCAGCCCAAGTCAGCATGTATTAATGAAAGGAAAATCATTCCTGACAAACCTTCTGGAATTTTGTGAGGATGTGACCAATAGAATGGACAAGGGAGAATCAGTGGATGTTGTGTGTCAGGCCTTTCAAAAGGCTTTTGACAAGGTTCCACATGAGATTAGTCAGGAAAATTAAAGACCATGGTTTCAATGGTAATGCATTTTCATGGATAGAGAACTGGTGTTGGTAGATAGGAAGCAGAGAGTTAGAATAAACAGGTCATTTTCATAGTGGCAGGCAGTGACAAATGGGGTTCCACAGAGTTCAAAGCTGGAACTCCAGCTGTTGACAGTATACATTAACAATTTGGACAAAAGAATTAAATGCAATATCTCTAAATTTGCAGACGACACTGTATGCTATAAGAAGGATGTTAAGAGGCTGCAGGGTGACTTGGACAGGTTGGTTGAATAGGCAAATACTTGACAAATGCAATATAATGTGGATAAATATGAGGTTATCTACTTTAGTGGCAAAAACTGGAAGGGAGACAATCTGAATGGTGTCAGTTTAGGAAAAATTGAGGTGCACTGACAGGTGCAGTAGGTGGTGAGGAAAATTATTGCCATGCTGGCCTTCATTGCATGAGGATTTGAGTATAGAAGTAGGGATGGCTTGCTTGAGTATTGTGTGCAGTTTTGGTCTCCTAGTCTGAAGAAGGACATTCTTGCTATTGAGGGAGTCCAGCGAAGGTTCACTAGATTGATTCCCAGGATAGCAAGATTGACAGATGAGAAAAGCCTGATTGACTGAGCTCGTACTCACTGGAATTCAGAAGAATGAGGGGGGATCTTGTAGAAACACATAACATCCCGATGGAACTGGACAAGCTAGATGCTGAAAGAATGTTCACGATGTTGGGCAAGTCCAGCACTAAGAATCAGGGGTAAGCCATTCAGGACTGAGATGAGGAAGAATTTCTTTGCTCAGAATTCCAAAAATTCACATCTCCATCCCACAGAAAGCTGTTGGGTCCAGTTGGTTACATGTATTCAAGAGGGAGCTGGAAGTGGCACTTGCGGCTTTAGGAATCAAGGGGTGTGGAGAGAAAGCGGGAGTGGGATACTAAAAGTGTATGCTAAGCTATGAATCATACTGAATGGTGGTGTAGGCTTAAAGGGCCAAATGGCCTACTTCACTTATTTTCAGCATTTTTTGAATCCGTGCTGAAATGAAATTGTTCTAGGTGATCAGTTATCCTATCCTTGATGATGGACTCCAACAATTTCCACACCATAGATGTCAGAATAACTAGTCTGTAATACTTCGGTTTCTCTCTGTCATCTTTCTTAGAGTGGAGTGACATGAGGAAATTTCCAATCCAGACGTATAATTCCTAAATTTAGGGAACTCTGAAAGAGAATGGTTAGGGCATTAGCAATGTGCTCTCCTACCTCCTTTAACACCTGTACAAAAGAAAATCTTGATCCTAGCCTCATCACCATCTTCTGTAGAGAGAGAAAAGAAACAGAATGCAGATGCACAGCAAGCGGTCAAACTAACTATATTTACATCAAATAGGGAATACTGGAGGAACTCCTTCCTGACTGTATCTGTGGTTAGCGAAACAGTTTAACATTTTGGGTCTTTATTCTGCATCTTTACCTGCACAATATCGCTCTAAATACATCAGTGTTTACTAACATTTTGTGATCAGGAAAGAATTTGAATGTGATCACTTCTGATGGCTCTTAAAATAATCTTTCAACAGATTAGAAGAAGAAGAAATGCTGGCAAATGCTGAAAATTGCTATAAAAAAGCTTTGAAGCTGGATCAGACTTTTGGTGAGGCAGAGGAAGCTTTACAGAAACTAAGAAAGCACATGCAGGTGATTTACTAGGTTCAGTATGAAAACAACTTTGCTATTGATTTCTACCTCACTCATACACGAGAAAGCGACAGGATATTCCTTATTAACTAGAAGAAGTGATACACATACATGGGCGATGTGCTCATGTGCTGGTACAGTGTAATAAGTACTTATAGGCCAATACCCACCACACTGGTGAATTCCAGACTTCCTCTTGGGCCATTTGTGGTGGTGAGTTTTCACTTAATGATACAGGAATATGGTACAATATCTGTTAATATTGTTCTTGAGTAGTTTTTCAAAATAAGCTTTGGTTGGGGTTTTCTTTTTAAAGTGATGTTCAGATTGCTATATAATGACTCTTTTAATGCAAGGCCCCAATCTTTAAAGTCAGATGTCAAACTGTGGAGACAGCGTTAAAGTTTTCTGAAATACTCTGCCTCATTTGGGGACATTTTATTTTCATTTAAAGGACATGATTTTATGTTATAATCTTAAAATAACTATTTAACAGACTAGATACCTTGGTGATTTTCTTCATCTTTGTTCAGCACTTCCTTTTTCTTTCTTAAAATCGATATTTGTTATTTTGTTCGGGATTGTGATCAAATGTTTTCTTCATGTTTGCTTTCGAAGTTTCTCTGGGGTTTCCTCTTCAGAGTAATTGTCTTTTCCCTACTGTCTCAATCAGTGATAACCATTGGCACAAATCAAACTAATATTCATGAAATGAAATAACTGCTATTTAGTCAGAAATGAATGATTTCTATTTCCTTCCCTTATCCATCAACATTTTCTTTTTACAACTTGAGGATTTGTGTGATTCAGCAGAAATTTGGTTGTGAGAATATTCTGACCTAGACATGTTCCTAACAAATTTCTGGAAAAGGTGAAATTTATTGATTACAGAGATTAGCACTATTTCCTTTTTTTATACAGAAAACTTTGATGTTATTTTGTGGTGTACTACAACAAACAACATGATTTTGGTTAAAACCATAAAACTAAATTATGTAGATGCTGTTCATCACAAATTAATACTTTAATGGCATTTAAGAATATTTTAAGTGCCATTACCTTAATATTTCATAATTAATTATCTACACAGCAATTATTTTAAGATTTATGAAAAATTAACTTTATTTTCTAGGAGAGAATTTTTTTTTGCAGCTCCATTATTTCTCTTGTGAGCTACAGATTTGCTAATGTTGCTGCAAAGTAGTTTGTATCACGCAGCTATTAGTTTAGAAATTGACTATCCTGACCTTTATAAAATTTGGGTTGCTGTTTCACGAAGCAAAGCCAAATTTGAGGGCAAATGGTGAAAATTAACCCTGGTCATTGGGTAAAATGCATGGCCTGAGTCTGAAATGCCTACTTACTCTTGGTAGAATGAGGAGGACTAACTAAAAGAAATCGAAAAAGTGGTATTTTACTTTGAGAGAAGTGTGATCAATTATGATTAATATAATCTATGCCAGAGTTCAGATTGGTTTAAGAATTATTCAACATCTCGCATTTATGCAGGTTTTATATTTTGTCTTGAAATTCACAAGTTTTCATCTTGAATGCATCTAAAGATCTATTGAATGTATTTTTTTTCAGAAGTTAATTGAAGGCTGAACCAGCCAGGTTTATAAAATTGAGATTTCATGTTGTAGAATATCCAATTTAATGCCTGTGCCATTATAGATACACATCATATTTCTTAAAGTAAAAGTATCTTGCAAAATTGTGAAATGATCTTTTTAAAAATTCCCTTTTCAAAATTGTATTTCTAGTTTTTGTTTATTAACAATGAGTTTCAAGATTGGTATGCTACTGTTCCTTGAATGTTGTGAGGCCTCTGTATTGCTACTGGCACATAACTTCCTCCTCTTGAATATTACTTTAAATGTGCATGATTTTTTAAAAAAATATTTAATTTCAATGAAATCAAAGAACATAAACTGAATACTATAGTTTGCACTATTGTCAGCATTTCCGTGAACATTATTGGCGGCTATAGCTTAATAGCACTTTTATTTTATATGACCTGCTTTCTGTTTACTATATGCACAGTAAGAATTTTCTTGCATTACTGATTTTTTTTCTTTCTTGTTTTGTTTTTATATGCATCTCCTTTTTGGGGCCTCGGCTGCTGAAATTCATTACATACCACACCTGACCTGAACTGGATTCTGCTGCACAATCCTGATTTGTACTTTGGTCATTGGGGAACAACTGGTAATGCATGGTGACTTTGACGGTTTCAAAAAAAACATATCTTTTGATAAATTGTACAAAACCTTTGTTTGAATTGGTCTTAACTAAATTTGTGAATATCCAATAATTCTGTTGCTTTGCTACTTTAATTAAATTTTGTTATTCCAACCTTGTGTTTATTATTTCTGTTTCTTTTGGATTTACCAAATTGGTTGTCTGTTTCTGTTTTGGCTATACATGCTAATATGCTGTTTCGTTTTTTTTCTATTGAAAAATAACCCTGACATACTGCTGTCTTATCCATGATATGTCCTGATCTCTCTGCCTTCTAATTTAATTTTTTTCTGATATTGCCACCACTTTAATTGAAATCAATCATCTTTTTACCATTTCATGTGTTCCCGATTGTTGACAAAACGTAACCGAATTTTACACAACATGCATTTGTTTTTTGATTCTAAACATGACAAACTTTTTTAATCTTTTAAAACTGCTCATGCCACATGGTTTTCTGGATAAAAACGTGATCAATGGTGTTGCTGACTGAAAACGCAATGTAATTTTTGCCGTAATTTCCTGATGTCTGTGTATAAAAGAAATCAATTGAAAAGAAAGAAAAGGAAACTAGAGAAGAGAAAAAAGTCGAGGTGTCAAGTGCAGAGAAATTGCGTAAGCTGTTAAAAGAAGAAAAGAGGTAATTTTCTCAACAGATCAGGAGTGCAGTTGTGTGATGCCATGCGGGAAATTGAGGTAAACTGTCACCTTGCTGGATCAATAAAGGTGGGGTTTAAAATCTACAAAATTTCAATTTCAGTTTAGTAACTCAGATAATTGCAATAACTGATAGATGTATTTTGTGGGGTTAAGTATAAATGTTTACAGAGTGATCACATGACTGCAATGAAAAGATTGGGTGTTGGAGCAGATACTGCTGTAGTTCAGAAATTCTTAAACCTTGGTTTGGTCATTTTCCAAGAATTTGAATTCCAAAGTGCTTCTACTAGTTTAGTTTAGAAGGAGGGAAATTGGAATAATTCAGTTTGCTGTTTGTTCTTCTGTCTCTTAACCTATTCTTTGTGTTTCTAAACTTATTTAGCTCCAGACTGCAGTATCCTAGAGTTTTCTTTTCAAACCAGCTTTACAATATATTTTCTGTCCTTGGTGCATATTTGATCTTGCAGGAAATGAACAAAATTGGATATCTTTCTCCTTTTTTTTGGGACTGGTGAATCTTCTTTGTTTTCTGTATCCCAGAATGAAATTATGTTGATTATTTCCTGTATATCACGATATGTTGAATAATTGTAGAATTATCAATTTCACCGATGGTGGCTTGGCTTTCAGATTTGTTGGAGGTGACTCTTTTTTTAACCAGGTCTTGCCTATCTTGAAGTCTATCTTACATGGTTCCGCATTACAGAAATGATACAATTCTTCGAAAGTCCAACTTGTTTGGTGAACATCATCTCAGTTTAGTAGCAGCTACTTTATTTTAATACTACTTTCTTTTATCTAATTAAAGTATTTTCTATCTTTGAAACAGTAACATATGTTGAATGAAAATCAATCTTGATCTTAACATTGCTTTTTAAGGACAGCAATTTTATAACCTGTATATTTCTTTCAAGAATGAAGAAAAGAAGAAAAAGGTCAACTTCTTCATCTTCAAATAATTCATCAGAATCTTCTTGGTCTACTTCTTCATCCTCACCTGAACGTTTTAGGAAACACAGATCAACGAAGAAACGACGAAGGAAATGTTCAGATTCCTCACGCAGTCTAAAGAGGCACTTAAGTAAGAGTTCATGTGATGAGAAAATTCATCATTCTTATAACAATAAGAAAGAATGGTATACTCCTCCAGCTGACACTTCAGCTTCCTTTCTGAATCAGAAACAGGAAGTGGCAAAGTTGCTGGAGAAAAATGACAGGTCAGTAGACCACTGGTCAGACTTCATGGAGAAAAGAAGGTGCTGTTCAATTTCTTCATCATCAGTTGAAGTTTTAGATCATCTTGGAGGTAGGTCTGAAGAAAGCAGAGATTCTTTATATCGTTCACAAACTCATGATAGTTGTAGCCAATATGATAAATGGCACAAAGCAGATAAAGGCAGAGAATTGTGTGAAAAAATATCAAATGAGCAAGACAAATTTGGGAAACGGGTTCAACAAGGTGAGTTTGGAAATGAATATGGAAAGAAAACGTATGATAAAAACAATAGGAATGATTGTGGATGTTCAGGGTTAGAATATTCACATTTGTCAGCTGACAACCACCATGAAAGGAACAATTCCTGGTTAAGTAATTCTAAAAGTAAAGATAAAAGACATGACTTTGGAAGAAGTGGAGATGGTAGACAGGACAATGTACATGAAGGTGGAACTAGCTACAAGGACTGGAAAGGTGCAAGTGAAAGTAGACATTACAGGGATAATAAAAGGGAGAATTCCAATGTTAGTACAGTTAATCATAATTCTACTCCAGGAAAGGCAGTGAAAAATATGCCACAAAATCTGCTGGAAATATTCAATCAGATTGCAGAGTTTGAGAAAGGGAAAGAACACAGTGGGAAATGTAAACAGAAAAACAAATAAGATGCCATTGTGAAAGATATTTCATAAGTCCATTGTCTGTTATCCTTATGTAAGAAAGAAGATTGGATATGTTTTAATAAAAGTAGGAACTATAAATCCACCTAGTTTTTAAGATCTTACATAAAGCATGAAGTATTTGAATCCTTTGCATTGCATACATAGGTTTTCTCATTCATTGTGTTTTCTTAGTCCATTATGTATTCTTTAAGTTGCTTAATAATTTCTTTACATATTTATGTTGTCAGCTATTGCAGTGATCATTAGGAAAAGGTTAGTATTTGTTCTAATTGTACATCTGCATGCTTTCCTTTTCAATTGATTTTAAATGTGCTATATTTGTGTTGAATTGAGTTCTCAGGTTAGTACAGGGTATTGTTAAAATGTAGCTATTATGCAGTGATTGACTGGCATATGTGGGGGATGTAAAGTGCAAGAGATGAGCAGCAATTATGGCAAGTCAACTGCAGCTGTGAATATTTTATATAAGATTATTAAGCATTATCCAAATGCAAGCTGTACTGGGAATTCCCTTGAAATTCAAGAAGCCAGGTGACAAATCAATTTTTGTGGGGATAAGGTGGGTGATATTCTAGATTATGAAAGGAAGGTAGGTAACATACATGTATATCTGTTACTGCTTATTTTTTAGAATTGGGTAGTGCGAAATTGTAATTGTACTGTGTGTAATTCAGATTGGAATAATTGGCATGATGCACTTTTAAAGTCTACTACTTATTTGTGTTCAGTTCACTCTGCAAAAACATGGGATGGAAAAATCTCCATCATGATTGGGCTATCTATGCTGGGATGAATGATAAGGGAGTTGACAGAAAAGGGAGAGGAAATTTTAAAAAAGGCTGATGTCTTAAACATGTTTTGTCATTTTCTAGTGACATGCCACCAGTTTTGATTATGATTTGCTGCATTCTGTTAAGTAAATACCTTAGAATTACTAAACCTTGTATCAGTACATATACTTCAAAATATATCAGTCATAATTTATCATTAAGTTGCAGGTGTTTTTTTCATTGCCCTGCAATGTCATACTTCACTTTGGGTGGATTAACTTTATTGTATTAAATTATAACAGTCTTGAGATGCAGACCATACTCTGCCATTGTTAAAACTTTACTTGCCAAAATGGAGTGTTAAATCAAAATAACACTTAATGTGTGCTAATAGCAACAACCATATAAAATAAATGATCAAAATGTCTATTTGTCTTTCATTTGCTGTTCATTAGTATCTTGATTTTTAGGACCACTTGAATGATGTATACCATGGTATTGTCATTTGGAATATTTTGAAGTACGTATTAAACCAGTAACATTGAAATAAATAATCGTGCCAAAGATCACAAGGGCTATTTTTTTCCATGTTCCTTGTTAGCCGTAGAAATTCACTTCACTGTTTTTCAGTTGTGATATTACTGATGATTGCAAACCGAATAACATTTTTACAATTTTTTCTCATAATAAGCCAGAATGTGATTAGTGATTACCAGGTAATTGTAATACAAACAGGCCATTCATCCCATCAGCCCCATGCTGGTGTTTCTGCAACGTGTGATCCTCTTCATCCTTTTCACCTGAACTCGTTGAGATTTCCTTCTGCTCCTTTCTCCCCTGCACCTACGTGAATATATCTTGTTATTCTTTTTAACCAACCCTTGCAGTAGCAAGTTCCACATTCAACCCACTCTCTGGATAAAGATGTTTCTCCTGAATTTCCTGATAGATCATTAATCATCATCTTAATACAAGATCGCTAGTTCTGGTCTTGCCCACAAATGGAAATATTTTTGCCATATCCAAAATTTCAGATCATCTCATTAACTTAAAGACCTCTGCCATATCATGCATCATGAAGAAAGCAGCTTGTCTTAAGTTCAGCCAGATACCGAGTGTAACCTTGGTGTAGTGAGGAAGAGAACGCTGTTGCGTTACACAAATGGAGTAAGCCTAGAGAGGGAACCAGAGGCCAGCAACAGGATGTGAGAGCTGAAGCCTGGAAGCACGAATCACTTGGCAGATAAATGAGTAAATGGTGAGTTGTACTTTTTTGTTTGATAAAGTGAACCAGTAGTTTGAATTGTTACTGGTCAAGGTATTAGTATGCTTTAAATTTATAGCTGAACTAAATAAGGAACTTGATGTAACTGCAGATGATCATTGAGTGTTATTAACTAAACTTAGCTAAATTAAATGCAATGAAGATGGTAGAGCAGGTGATGTAGTACTGCAGCTGTAAATATATGAAAGCTTGTGGACATTAGTGTGATTCACAGCAATTTAATTTAGAGTAAGTTTCTTCAGCTTAAGAAACTTTGTCTCGGAGTTGACAAGCTGGAGGCTGAACTTCAGACACTCCTTCAGGGAAGGGAGAAACTATCTGAATGTTTAGTTCCAGAGATAGTACCACCACTTGTCCTGATTTCATCTTTAGTCAAGAACAGGAGGGTGTGACTGAGAGTCAGACAGGTACAGAGACTGAGAAGATAGAAATGGAGGAGCATCAACTCTTGCAACTGTTTAACAAGCTGTTCAAGGTTCTTGAACCATGGTATTATGACAGGGGATGAAGTTAATAGGGAATGTAGTTTATGGTAAGGAGCAATATAGTCAGGGAGAAAGTTTTGGTGCTTTGTAGCCAAGAATGAGAGTCCTGAAGGCAATGTTGATTGTGGTACCAGGGTTCAGGACATCTACTGTGAATTGGAGAGGAGCCTGCAGTGGGAGGTGGAGGACCTATTTGTTATTGACGTAATGACATAACCAGGAATGAGCTTGGGGAATATAAGCAAGATAAAATAAAAAGCAAAGCCTTCAAAATAATCTCTGGATTATTACCAGAGCCATGAGCAAATTGGCATGGAGTAAATAAGATTAAAGAGATGAATGCATGGCTTAAAGACGTGTGTAGGAGACAAAAACAGAAATTGCTGGAAAAATGAGCAGGTTTGGCAGTATCTGTGGAGAGAAAGTAAAGTTAATGTTTCGGGTCCAGTGACCCTTTTTCAGAACTAATATTAGCTAGGGAAAGGTTGGTGGATGTGTTGAAAATGGGGTGGGGGGAGTGTGAAAGGAGTAAACGATAGATGGAGATGAAGCCCAGAGACAGAGTAAAAAAGTTGAGCAGACAAAAGACCAGGTAAAGGTCAGCTTAGAAGAATCAATAGCTGTTAATTCAGGCCCAAGAATTATTGAATTCAATATCAAGTCTGGAAGGCTGCAGCATCCCCAAGTTGAAAATGAGATGGTGTTCTTCCAGCTTACGCTAAGCTTCACTGGAGTACAGCAGCAAGCCTGAGGCAGAGATGTTGGCCAAGGTGTGTTGAAGTGGCAGGCGACAGGAAGAAATACTATACAAATCTGCAAAGACTAATGGTTGGTCAAAGGCTTGAAAATATTTTAAGAGTCAGCAAAAATGACTAAAAAGGTAATAGATACAGATAACAGAGAGAACGCTGGCTAGTAATATGAAGACAATTCCACACACAAATGACCCTCAAAATATTTTTCCTCCATTTTAAGAGCAAGCTGTTTTATTCCTAAATTGCCCTCTATTTCTGAAATACTCGACAAAGAAAAACTTCCATCTATAGTATCTACATATCTTGTCCACTCAGGATCTTGTATATTACAGTAAAATCACCTATCTTCTAAATTCCAATGTGTACATGCTCAACTTTTTCAATCTTTCATAAGGTAAGCCAAGTTCCGGAAAATGGAATGAGAATACATAGGTGCTTGAGGATGCATGTGAAAATGATGGACCAAAGGACCTCTCTCTCTGCTGTAAAATTATAAGTTTACTTTTTTAAATCAACTGAAATTGTTTTGTACCATGTTAGCACAACATGGAGTTAAAAACCAAACTTAAAGCTATTTTTGGTTCTGTCCATTTTAGAAACACAGCTTCCAAACAATAGTAGAGTCATAGAGACATAGAGATGTACAGCATGGAAATAGACCTTTTGGTCCAATCCATCCATGCAAACCAGATATCCCAACCCAATCTAGTCCCACCTGACAGCACCCGGCCTATATCCCTCCAAACCCTTCCTATTCATGTACCCATCCAAATGCCTCTTAAGTGTTGCAATTGTACCAGCCTCCACCACTTCCTCTGGCTGCTCATTCCATACCCGTACCATCCTCTGTGTGAAAAAGTTGTCCCTTGGGTCTCTTTTATATCTTTTTCCCTCTCACCCTCAACCTATGCCCTCTAGTTCTGGACTCCCTGACCCCAGGGAAAAGACTTTTCCTATTTACCCTATCCATGCCCCTCATAATTTTCTAAACCTCCATAAGGTCGCCCCTCAGCCTCCGACACTCCAGGGATAACAGCCCCAGCCTGTTCAGCCTCTCCCCATAGCTCAAATCCTCCAACCTTGGCAACATCCTTGTAAATCTTTTCTGAACCCTTTCAAGTTTCACAACATCTTTCCGATAGGAAGGAGACCAGAATTGCACGCAATATTCCAACAATGTCTGTACAGCCGCAACATGACCTGCCAACTCCTGTACACAATACTCTGACCAATAAAGGAAAGCATACCAAACACCACCTTCACTATCCTATCTACCTGTGACTCCACTTTCAAGGAGCTATGAACCTGCACTCCAAGGTCTCTTTGTTCAGCAACACTCCCTAGGACCTTACCATTAATTGTATAAATCCTGCTAAGATTTGTTTTCCCAAAATGCAGCACCTCGCATTTATCTGAATTAAACTCCATCTGCCACTTCTCAGCCCATTGGCCCATCTGGTCCAGATCGTGTTGTAATCTGAGGTAACCCTCTTCGCTGTCCACTACACCTCCAATTTTGGTGTCATCTGCAAATTTACTAACTGTACCTCTTATGCTCGCATCCAAATCATTTTTGTAAATGACAAAAATTAGAGGGCCCAGCACTGATCCTTGTGGCACTCCACTGGTCACAGGCCTCCAGTCTGAAAAACAACCCTCCACCACCACCCTCTGTCTTCTACCTTTGAGCCAGTTCTGTATCCAAATGGCTAGTTCTCCCTGTATTCCATGAGATCTAAGCTTGCTAATCAGTCTCCCTTGGGGAACCTCATCGCCTTACTGAAGTCCATATAGATCACATCTACTGCTCTGCCCTCATCAGTCTTCTTTGTTACTACTTCAAAAAACTCAATCAAGTTTGTGAGACATGATTTCCCACGCACAAAGCCATGTTGACTATCCCAAATCAGTCCTTGCCTTTCCAAATACATGTACATCCTGTCCCTCAGGATTCCCACCATCCAGATCAGGCTCATCGGTGTATAGTTCCCCGGCTTATCTTTACTGCCCTTCTTAAATAGTAGCACCACGTTTGCCAACCTCCCGTCTTCCGGCACCTCACCTGTGACTAACGATGATACAAATATCTCAGCAAGAGGCCCAGCAATCACTTCTCTAGCTTCCCACAGAGTTCTCGGATACACCTGATCAGATCCTGGGGATTTATCCACCTTTAACTGTTTTCCATCACTATTTTAAAACTAATAGAATTATATTCGCTGACCCCAAAGTGCTCCCCCACTGACAACTCAGTCACCTGCTCTGCCTTATTTCCCAAGAAAATTGTCTTGTACGCACTTAATAAATTCCTCTCCATCTAAACCTTTAACACTATGGCAGTCCAGTCTCTGTTTGGAAAGTTAAAATCCCCTACCATAACTACCCTATTATTCTTACAGATAGCTGAGCTCTCCTTACAAGTTTGTTTCTCAATTTCCCTCTGACTATTAGGGGGTCTATAATACAATCCCAGTGAGGTGA